>NC_056749.1:697808372-698078372 GCF_019279795.1 Protopterus annectens
GTTGTTTTATGTCAGCATAAAGTGTGCTGTTCTTGGCAGATATAAAACTCCTGAATGAATCAATTATAAAAAGAAACCCAATAAAGGCATTTCTTGGAGAACGTTAAGGATGCATTTCTTAAATATAAATAAACTATGTCAGCAGAATAAAATGGGTGCAGAAGGATATGTTGTTTGTTCTCTCTCATGTTTTATATTAATTAGCACTGAACCTTCTTACTATTTGTATTCACTTCTTTGCATGAGGTCAGCCAAGATGCATCGGTGACATTATTGTTGTTGGTTATTATTAAGTTGCACAATTGTCTGTTTTAGAATGTTAACGTCACCATCATTAACAACATCTAGTGACCGTAGTAAATTTACTTCCTCATAGGTAGACATTAGAGATTGGTAAAATAGGGATAAAGGTAGCATTCCAAATGAAATGTGATACTTCAGAGTTTTACAACCTCTCACCCTACCCACGTTGCAATAGTTATCTGTGAGTTTATATTCGTATGGTTTTAGTGAAACACATACCACTACTGCTCTCTGGCCACTATTACTACAGCTGTCCATAGTACTTGGATCTGAAGTAGCGATCACAGGCGTTACTAAGACTCTGATCTTGTGGATCATAATCTTTGCATGGCTCAGCTGTGTACCACCAACCTTGATCATATTGGCTAAGGTACCTTATTTTTTTATTTATTACTTTGTAACTAGGCAGGTGAGCTGACCTGTTGAACATTTTCAGCTAAGGACAGATCAACTGGTAACATTAACAAAAATGAAATGCAGCCTGAATAGTATGTAAATATACAGCAGAAAATATTGTCAGTTGCAGAGTGTCATTAATTAAGTAGTGACATCATTGCTGCTTGCTCAACATAAAAGGACAAAATACATATCAAGTGTTTGTTATAAACGTGACTAAGGAAATAAATGAAAATGTGTTTGATGTCTAGTCACATTCAGGTATATGTATCTGAAGAACATTTGCTGATGTCTTGGAGACAACACGAAGGTGATCGGGTAAAGATCGAAACAGTAGTCTGACAGATTTAGTTTCTGGAGAACAGAGCAGGGGGATTACAAACTACTGTAAATAAAGTTATAGGTAAAGTAGATGACTGGAGTGCTGTCAGGTTTAGTAGGTAATTAGTAATGTTTTTGTTTATTAGATGACCATGGTTAGCTGACTAAAGGAAAGTAGACAAAGTGATGTGTAGACCACTTTGCCCCTGTGGTGACTGCTGACAAATTCTGTATCAGTCATATCTTTTTTGTGCTGGCATGGTATCAGAACTAAAAAATAATACATACTGGTGAAAAGGGGATATATCCTGCCAACATACTGGCACAGTTACAGGGCATCCAGCATTGCTTCTGATCATCTCAGCCAGGTTAGTGTCTTGGTTACTCAAGGGTCTGACCAAGGAGCTGATGACAGCTATCTTTCTTGGCAGAAAGATGTGAACATTTGCTATACTGTAACTAAGCATCATCTAATGGAGACTGAAGCCATGACTACATGCTTATGGTTTATTTTCAGTAGAGGGGCTGGAGGAAGTATGCACAGGGCTGTGCATGTGACATGCACGAGGCAGCATTACATGTACTCCTGCAAGGCAGGGATGCATTATTATCCTTCCAAGTTTCACTTCCCTGCAAAAAATAAAAATCCTTACCCAATCTAACTGAAGTATGTTATGATGTCCTCCTTCTCAGGGGTGGCCCGTGCTATTGGATTGCCGGACTGCAGCCCTCCCAGCTGTAAACAATAAAGAAATTAAAAGAAAATAAAAGATAAAAAAGAAAATCAAATTTAAAAAAAAAAATTAAAAATTTGTGGACTTTCGCACATGCGCACTAGTCCAGACTGCTGCTGAGACAGTCTGGAGCATGCACAGACTGTTTCAGCAGCAGTCCGGACTGGGAAACATGTAAGAGCATGATCCCAGAAGTCTATGCAGTTGTAACTGCAATAGACTGTCCTGGAAACTCATCGGAGCCAGACTGCAACGTCAGCAGTCTGGAAGATCTCGCAATGGGATTTGGAGCTCTGTGGACAGGAAGATCTCGTGATGGGATTTGGAGCTAAGTGGACACTGGACGGGCAGGAAGATCTTGCAATGTGGACAGGCAGCTATGGATATATGTTATGGCACGGTTTGGTTATATGTGTGGATGGGATTTGGAGCAGCTACGAGATGTACTACAGGTAAAGAAGTGTGTGTGTGTGTGTGTGTGTGTGTGTAAATGCCCCAGTTGCTATATACTGGTGGATAGACTCAATGGTGGTGGTAGGGAATACCTCAGGCTTGAACCCTGTACCTTGTATGCAGGTGTTAAAAACCTGAATTCCCTACCCACCACCATTTGTAAACAAATTGCAGATTTTTCCCTCATATTTGATCTGATCTGTTCCTCATAATATCTGTGGTTTCTAAATGCTACAATGCTTGATATTTGATGGTGCAGTGGTAGCATTGTTGCCTCACAGCTGCAGGTTCTCAGGTTTGATTCTTGGCTGGGGTGCCTTCTTTGTGGGGTCTGCATCTTCTCCCTGTGTTTGTGTGGGTTTGCTTTTGTGTCCTCCCATGTTACAAAGACATGTCTGCATTATTTCTTCCTGGGCCTCTGCTGAAAATTGTTTTTCTGTTCCAAGTCAAACTGTCCTGATTAACAAATGTTAAATAAAATTGACAGGTATTTGAATTTCAGACTTCAGGTTTCTGAATGTTTAATTCCTTACATATTTGATGGTGCAGTGGTAGCATTGTTGCCTCACAGCTATAGGTTTTCTGGTTTGATTCTTGGCTGGAGTGCCTTCTGTGTGGAGTCTGCATCTTATCCCTGTGTTTGTGTGGATTTGCTCTGGTGTCCTGCCATTTTACAAAGACATGTGTCTGCAGTATTTCTCCCTGGGCCTCTGCTGAAAATTGTTTTTGTTCTGTCAGAAGTAAAATTGACAGGCATTTGAATTTCAGACTTCATATTCTTCAGAAAATACATAGTAACACAACCTAAGTTTATAAGATGAATATTTGAAATTTGTCCTTATTTTTGGGACTGTATTACCCCATTATTGGCTTTGTCCAGGTTTTTTGTGCTAAGGTTGACAGCTATGGCAAGAATTCACTGAATATGTTTGAGGGCTGTATTCCCTCATTATTGGGTTTGTCCAGGTGTTTTGTGCTAAGAGGTTCAAGGTTGACAGCTATGGTGAGAACTGAATTCATTAAATGATAGCCGTTTAAGTTTCAGTCTTACGCTCTTTCACAAAACAGCTGATTTGGCGTAGTGGTATGTTGGTCTGACTGTTTTGCACAGGGACCTTGGCAGTAAAATGTATGGTGGTAACACAGCATTTTTCTTTCACAAAGCAGGTGATTTGGCATCATGGTATGTTGCTCTGACTCTTTTGCACAGGGACCTTGGCAGTAAAATATATGGTGGCAACACAGCATTTTATTCTAGCAACTTTCCAAGATTATACAAGCAATGTTTAATGTGTCCCTGGTTTTTGAGCTTTTGACCACTCCCCCAATAAATTTGGCTTTTTCCAGATTTCTTGTGCTACGAAGTTGAGATGCAGTTGAGTGTTGAGTAGATTTTACAAGGAGCTGAGATCTGCAGGGGAAGAGAAGTTTAGTGCTGCTTATGCTAAGTCAGCTTGCATTGTTAATAGCACAACAGGTTGTGTACTTGCTTTTGATGCAGAAGGTTGTTGGTTCTACTCCCACAAGCGGTGAATGCTGCCATACTGAAAAAGTAAAGATACTAACTATGAGCCTGTTATCAGTTTGCCATCCATTTCCTTTTGCAATATTACTAGCTTATCATTTTTAATGTAAGATAGGCAATTTATTCCTCAGGGGCATCAGGCACTTTATTTTTCGATGAAACCATGAAATATAAAGGTGTTAGCTAGCAGCAACGTCTTCATTAGTTACAGATTTATTTAATGTGGAATTATGTAGATGACTTTTTTACTTCTTCAGAGATTGTGCATTTTTACTGATAATGGTGTGCATATTTACTGATAATGGTGGACTGTAGAATTGTGCATATTTACTGATGGTGGACTGTAGAATTCTGAATATTTACTGATAATGGTGGACTGTAGAATTGTGCATATTTACTGATAATGGTGGACTGTAGAAGTTTGAGTAGACTTTTATGATGGAAATGTTCTGAAATGGGCAGTTTTGTCATTATGGGTGCATGCATTTTGTTTCATTGTTTACTGGAAAGATTTTCTGAATTGGGCAGTTTTGTCATTATTGGTGCATGCTTTTTGTTTCATAGTTTACTGGAAAACTGTTCAAAATAATAGGAAGGTGTATCAAAGAGCACATGTATGTTTCATATGCAAGGGGCCTATGATTTGAAAACAGCCCAGAATTAATCTTTATCTGCCACTGGTAAAATGTATTTTCTTTGAATGTGGGTTTCAATGCTGTTTCAATGAATGTGAGTTTCAAGGGCAGAGAAGTTTTAATGCTAAGTTTGTTTAGCAGATGTCTTAGTGTTTGTGCTGTAAAATGCAAAATAAAACTTTCAAATGAAGTCCAAATCATCATAGAAGTTAGTCAGTATGCACATTAGTGTTTATGGTAAATGGAGTGAAATAGCCCAGTAATGGATCATTGGAATGGTTGCAGGGGGAGGCTCCATTCGACCATGATTTTGTGAGGGGGAAGGGCGGAAAACTTAAAAACAGCCCCAGCTGAGCTATACCTCCCAACTGTCCAGATTTTCAAAGAATGAATAGATTTTTGCTTCTTATTTTTGCTTTGTTCCTCATAAAATTTGTGGTTTTCTGGCAAATCATTTAGGAATTAAGTCACTAAATAATGACACACTGAGTTTCAGACTTCATAACCTTCAGAAAAATTAATGCTAAAGTAAGATCTGTTGTTCTATCAACTGTCTCACTTTATACAAGAGCAATTTTTAGTACTGCTTATATGTTCCCCCAATATATTTGGCCTTGTCCAGATTTATTGCATTAACAGGTTGAGAGGTACATGCAAATAAATTGCTTTATAGAATTAGGCATAGCCAAACCTCTCAACTGTCCCTGATTTTGGCTCAAAATGTTGCTCTTCCCCCTAATAATCCCTCCCCAAAATAGCAATTTTGGAAGAAAACATGGAGGGTTTACAATTAAGAAATAACTGTAATAATCAGAGTTAAAGATTACTTTTATTTCAGAAATGCATGTAGATTCTTTTATTTTGTCAGCTGCTCAAGTTAGCAGTACTAATATTAAAGTGTCCCTTCTTTGACAGGTTCCCAGCTGTATTGTGTGGCTATTTTATATTTTTACATCACATTTTTGGTTAATTTTTCATAAAATTGTGTTTTTTTGGCAAATTAGTGACAAATCATTAAAGACTGAAGTTAGAAAATAATGACAGACATTTGAGTTTCAGATTTCATACCATTCAGAAAATTCATACTAATGCAAGACCTATTCTATTATCTTTCTAAGTTTATAAGAGCAATATTTAAAAATTGTCCTTATTTTTGGGCCTTTGTCCCACTTCTTTGTATGGCTTTGTCCAGATTTCGTGCTCTGAGGTTGAGAGGTATGACATGCGTCAGGGCCATCACAGTCAGCCAGAGACATTTCCGATTGTGACATACTTGTTGCACCCCACTCCCCCATGTAGTGACTCTGGATGTGTCCAAGCAAGGCAAGGGGTAGTTATGCAGTGTAAATGTGCAGAGTATCCCTCCATCCAAGGTAGAAACATGTACTAGAGTGGCTTTTCATCTGTCCTTGATTTTTGCAGAATGGTCTGGTTTCTGTCATATGTTTTGTATTGTTGATTTATGCTTAGTACTCAAAGTGCCTGTTGCTCTGTGTTTAAGTAGCAATACTTTAATGACCATCAGGTAAGCTTGGCTGAGATCGTAAGATGCAAGTAAGCTTTATTAAGCATACTGTTAAAGAATTGCCAACATTGAAAGCCTTTCTGTTGTTGAAATGTAGAGAATACTTAACTAGATAATGTATAAGCCTTGGGTATTGAAATGCATATGACTGTATTTGTAATAAAGGACAGGATTACATTATTTTAAGAAGCTCATTACACTTGGAGACTTCCAGTCATCTCTGCAGGCTTTACCCGTAAGCTAAACAGAATGCCAGTCGTGTGGTCCATAACCTGTACAGTAATCCTTTTAAGCAATGTATCTTGAGCTTATTTCTTGTTTGCTTTTCATTTTTTACTTTGATCATGTTTTCCCCATGAAACAAGTAGATAGTTGTCAGGCAGCAGGTCTTTTTTTGGATAAGAAACATTTTTACAAGTGGGGGCATCAGAGATTTCTACCCAGCATGCTACTTGGTACTTTAATAAAGCTGAATATAAATTATAATTAGAACTGCAGTGCAAGAAGTGGTTTGAGTTGAGTGCTGCTTGTTTTTCTTATACTTGATTTTGACTGGCATTCCATTAATGTATTTAAAAAGTAATTTATTTTTTCATGCCTCACAACCTTTTTGTTTCCATCTAGATATTAAGTAAGCTGTTATGCAGCCAATGCATTGAAATATTTTGTATTCCTTTACACTTCATTTTGTCTTGATTGGACTCTCATAATGATGGTTTGGCACCCAGGGTAGTGTATTTAGTTATTTTTTGTGGTTTTGAGCATAGCTCCTCCCTTTCTAGTTGGCCACACCCCTTCTCATTGACCCCACTCATCCAGCTGTCTCCTGCAGCCCCCCTTTGATTTGAAGTCACCAGCCGCCACTGCTCCTTCTCATTTATAAGCTTCCTGGGGTAGTGACCTCAAAAATATAGTGCTGTTAAGGAAATCTTCACTGAAGCACAAGGACCCACCTGTCTTCAGGGATGTGGCAGGAACTGGCTACCCTAATAGGAAGGAAAGAAGGAATGGACTAGTATACAACAAGAAAAGACAGAAAGTCAGCTGTGGAGGGGGATCCAAAAATGGTATATGCTATCATTTTACATTTTATATCAGCATGCTCAATCCAACAAGTGCAGAGTGACATTTACACATTCAGGATGCTGTACTGCTGATTGACAGCTGTGAAGTTTTTCTCCCTGGGCCTCCACCTCAGATGAGCTATGTCTAGCTGGAACATACTGGTCAACAAACATAAATTAATAAATAAACTTAGAGAGCACAGTACAGCATTCACTCAAGATCAGTGAGGAAGCATTGAAGAAAGGATGCATCAGTACAACTTCTCTCACTGTCCCGTGAAATGAACATGCAGTAATGCAGCTTCTCTCATATTCAAATAGTTTTCAGAAATACTTATTCATTGTTCAAATAGTATGTTTCCTTCTCATTTAAGTTTTGTACTAACAGTATAACCATGCTCTAATCTGGCTCTCTTGCAAATATACTGTCTGCTGTAAACTGTTTCATGAGCAAGTAGTTACTGTTACAATTTGTTTCTTAGAATCATATAGTCATAATACATAATACTTAATAACTTAATAGCCAATACTTAAGTTATTTATTTATTTATTTTTGCAGATGTACAGGATCTTCTTCTCCTTTCTGCACCTGACTCCCGACCTGGTTCCTCCATCAGGGCAAAACCTCTCCAGTCCATTTGTTCCTAATGGAACGGAGAGTTGCACACTGGGAGTGGGATGGTCTGCTGATCCTAAAAACTGCCCTATCACTAACCCATGGCAGCTTAAGCCCACTAACTTGCATGAGCAATCTCTTTGTCAAGCAACTCACAACTATTTAGTGTGGGTATGTTAGGCTTTTTGTTGCAGTGATCATGGCAGCTTCCTTTCTACCAGAATGGCCAAACCAGTGGTATCCACTCAATCCCACCCTCCCTCAGTCCATCCTTCCAGCACATATAACACTAATTGAACATAGGTCATCTGATGATACAGTCACGGCTTTATCCCTTGTACCACAAGGCCAGGAACAAACTATGATTAAGTTTTAGACTCCGTTCATACCTGTTTTGGAGTACTACATACCTGCAAATATACTTTAGAAAACAGTCTAATGGAATTAGTGAGCAAGCACTGAATAAGAAATTATACTGAAAGAAAAAAATTAGAATGACACTTTTTTGTTGTATTCTCTGAAACATCAGTAGAATATAAATATATCAGGAGATGCAGGTTTTGGACAGTCAGGTTGGATGCTGTAATCATTGATAAAGTTTTTATATATAAGTGACAGAAGACATGAGTAAACGGGGGAGGGGGAGCATCATGAGTCACGCTGAAGACTGGAAATGACAGCACAGACAACATATGAATTACATTTAGAACCCTCTCTCACGATGAGGAAGAAACATGAGAAAATGGTACAGATCATCCTTATACTGGCTGATAAAGGAGAAGGAATTCTGACAGACATTTTAATATGCCACATTATGACTGGAACATTTGGCTGCAATCACATCAAACAGCACCATTGTTACTAATACTCTAAAGGAGAATGCATCAGACAGTTAACACACAGTCTAGAAATGGAAGTCTTTGACCTGCTGTTCTCAACTGGTGAGGAGGAAGACTTCTCAGATGTGGAAGTTGGCAGCCATTTGTGGAAAAGTGATCTAAGCAGTATCTTCTCTTTTGGCTGTTCCCATTAGGTGTCACCACAGCGGATCATCTGTTTCCATTCCTTCCCGTCCTCTGCATCTTGCTCTGTCACATCAACCACCTGCATGTCCTCTCTCATCACATCCATAAACCTTATCTTAGGCCTTCCTCTTTTCCTCTTACCCAGCAGCTCCATCCTTAGCATCCTTTTTCCAATATACCCAGCATCCCTCCTCAGCACATGCCCAAACCAATGCAATCTCGCATCTCTGACTTTGTCTACAAACCATCCAACCTGTGCTGACCCTCTAATATACTGATTCCTAATCCTGTCTATCCTTGTCACACCCAGTGCAAATCTTAGCATCTTTAACTCTGCCACTTCCAGCTCTGACTCCAGCCTTTTTGTCAATGCCACCGTCTCCAACCCATACAACATAGCTGGTCTCACTACCATCTTGTAGACCTTCCTTTTCATTCTTACTGGTACCCATCTGTCACAAATCACTCCTGACATTCTTCTCCACCCATTCCACCCTGCTTGCACTCTCTTCTTCATCTCTCTTCCACACTCACCATTACTCTGAACTGTTGATCCCAAGTATATAAACTCATCCACCTTCACTAACTCTACTCCCTGCATCCTCACAATTCCTCTGTCCTCCCTCTCATTCATACACATATGTTCTCTCTTAGTCCTGCTGACCTTCATTCCTCTGCTCTCTAGAGCATATCTCCACCTGTCCAAGGTCTCTTCAACCTGGTCCCTACTCTCACTACAAATCACAATGTCATCTGCAAACATCGTAGTCCATGGGGCCTCCTGTCTGATCTCGTCTGTCAACCTCTGTCCATCACCATTGCAAATTAGCAATCCAAGTAGTATGGATTGCTATAACGTTAGCTCCAGAATCTAACTATGTATTAATCCATTTCTCAAGTGGTGAGGACAGCCCTCTTGGGAAGGAACAAGTCTGTTTCCTAGGCAGCACAAGTTAAGTCTTAAAATGTAATGTACTTGAAAGTATTAACTAGCTGATATTATTTTTAATCAGATCTGGTTAAATGGAGGTGGATAAAAACGGAGTATGTATATTTGCTGCAAATTTGTAAGGCAGTAGTGTTTTCAAGTAAGCCCTGGTTATTTCATAAGTGTGTGTGTGTGTGTGTGTGTGTGTGTGTGTGTGTGTGTGTGTGTGTGTGTGTGTATGCCAGGTTCATGTGTATGCGTGTGTCTGACATTTTAATATGGAGGAATTCAATGTACTCTTTTTGGTATCTATTTATTTACTGTTTGGTAAGTGAGTAGGTGGGCTGGTCCAAAGACCCTTTTCAGCCATGACCCAAAAGAACAGAAGCAAAAGCAAATAACATGAACATTTAAGAAGCATACAATACATAAGAACAACTACAAAATTAAATGTTTTTAAAGGGTCGTGGAACAAACATGCTTGTTGTAGATCCTTATTCATGTTACAAAGTTTTATGTACAGAGAACTGTTGCAGAGATAGATTTAATGCCAGGTGTAGCATGCTGTTAGAATTCATCATGTCTAGCTGAGTCCTTCACCCCTCCCCATCATATCTAGTGGAGGCTGAAGGACGTTTGTGTGGTTTGAGGGATGGTCTGTATGACAATGAGGTAGAAAAAAGACATAATGGTAGTATAAAACATCAATGGGCAACATCAAAGCTTCCACTGAAGCAGACATAAGCTTTGGACATTTAGTGAGATTTGGTGTGAGGGGTTAATGCCAAAAAAAAATAAATAAATAAATAATAAATTGTCATCTACCTGGTCACATGGCTGGCAGGTTCAAGGGAAAAACTTTGCAGCCAAAATAAAATCAAAACAATGAGAAAAAAGCATATGGTTCCCAAACAATGTGACATCAGAGGTTAAGGCAAAACAGCATTTAAGTAATAGAAGGAAATGCCAAAGGAAGAAGATAGAGAGCAAATTAAAGCTGAGTAGAACAGGAAAGGCAGATGGAAAACAAAGGCCCAAACTGAAGAAAATATATTTATTTCACTAAATAAAGGTGCAGTGCACTTCTGTTATTAGCAAACAGAGAACAGATGTGTGTGCTAGTGAACCACCACGCCATACCTGACTTCCTTTTTTTGTTTCTCTACATTAGCAAGTGTCATGAAGTCAAGCTGTGTCTGTGTAACAGGAACATGATAGAATCTTGTTGGAAGAATAACAAAAGCCCTCTGAGCATATGTCCCCCCAGTAAAAAGGGTGAGTGTGAAGCACTAGAATCCAATGTACTATGGAGCAGGCATCTGCAGTGGTAAAGTCGGCTACGGTTGGCTACATACTAAATAAGTTGACCAAAACTGACATTAAACTAGATGATTACATAAAAAAGGATCTGAGTAGAAGATGAATGATGTAGAAAAGATGCCAGCTGACCACTGATGCAGTTATGGAAGTACAGAGAGAGGTGAGGCAGACCAAAACTTATGTCTGTAATAACCAAATAAAACTGCAGTTATTAGAAACATGTTCAATAAACTTGAAACAGAACGGTCAAAAAAAAAAAAAAACAGTCAAATACTGGGTTTTAAAAGGAAGTTGCCGGTACTAGACATGTATGCAAGAGGAAGAAGTGGGAAGAGAAAGGGTTTCTTGGGGCTTTGTCCCATACCAACCACTCAACTGCTATGATTTAACAGCAGGAAAAGGTAGCACAGTGAGCCATTCCAGGTTCAACAATAAAAATCCAAATATTTAATGAAATAATACACAAAGCTTTCAAGCTGTTTGCTCTTCCTCAATAATAATAATTCATAATAATAATAATAATAATAACAACACCAGGTTTCCACCTCTAATGAAAGCACAAATTTCTTATTGCTTATCACTAACTTTTGTCTTCCTCTACTTGAATCATTACACCCCTAACAACTTTACCTCTTGCACTTGAATCAATACATCCCTTTTCACCCCCCTCCTAAAAACACTTCTCATCCTGCACTTTTTCTAACTGCCTATCCACCTCTCTACTCTATCATGCACTTCTGCACACCTAAGTTATAAACCTTCTAGATACAACAATCTGGAACAAGCAGCCGTAACAGAACTAATCCTATGCCATGCTCTCCTTCATATGCTATTACCACCATCCTCCTATACAATACTAAATCTTCCCTCCCCTGCTACATAATTTTATAATTAATTTTGTTATGTATCTTGAACTCCTTGAAAACCTTTCTTTACTGAAATGTAAGAACACTAAATTTCTTAACAAGAATGTGTTCCCTTCTGCAGTTTTAATCCATTTACTTTCTGCAAGATTGTAGAGCTACAAGAACTATATAGACTTGTAATTGTTGATGTAAATATTCTACTGTATATTCATGTCTTGTAATTATGTTTTTTTTTTATGAGAAATGTAATTGTTGCTTTTCTGAGAACTGTCTGAAATTTACTTGTTAATTTAAATACACTGTGAAGAAAAACTTGTGTGGAACAAAGTGAAGGAGGCACACCATCCAGTATCATGATGCAACGTTTTAATGCAAATTAAAGAAGGTAAGCGATTTCACAATAGTGACATTGCTTCTTTAGGCAACCTCATCCACTAACATTCCATCTTATATATCATACAATAACAATTGTCTGAAGAAGCAATATTACTATTGTGAAATTGCTTATGTTCCTCAATTTGCATTGAAGCTTTGCATCGTGATACTGGATGGTGTGCCTCCTTCACTTTGTTCCACACGTGTTTTTCTTTAAGTTGGTGTTTTTGCTGTTTTGTGTGGTCAGTCACTGGATTCCTGCTTGTTGTTTGTTGAGAAATACACTGTGATGAAGCCTCTGCTGAAAATGGGGTCTACCCAGTCGGACATTCATGATCAACAAAGACAAATAAATAAATAATTAAATACATAACAGCAACAATAATAATAAGGAAAATGCTCCTCTTTTTGACCCCCTGCTAGGATTTGTAAAGGACGGTGCAATGGTTTTTAATGCTCAGAGATTAAGATGTATGTTTTGTTCCAGGATTGTCGGCATTTTTGAAAAAGCCAGAGCAGAAAGGAGAAATGTCTTCTTTGTGACAAATTGGGAAAATATCTTTTATGACACAGCTTTCATTTATTCTTAGCAAGATTTCTGTAGTGAAACCAGCCATGAACATAGGAAATTTATACCTATGGTACAACAGTTCAGATTATAGAAATTATGGTTTTGGGTGAAATATCTGGCCTTTTAAAAATATGTTTATATCAAGGACTCTTTCTAGACCCTGCAGATGCTGTCCAAACAATGAAGGAATGGGCCAAGAAAACAGTAGGGCACAGGTGCTGGTGAAATGACTCGTAGTAATTTTGGAGGCAGGAATATGTTCAAGGAGGCAGAACCTGGAGCTTTTTCCACTTTATCAAAGAAAGCTGGGTCTGAAAACAGAAAGGACTGCTAGCAAGCCAGTTTTAAAGAAAAGATGATCGCAAGAAGAGTCTTTTAAGTGAAGAAATGTTGTGGACTGATGATAACTAAAGGGTAAATCTTTCGCTGCTCAAGAGGAATAAAATCCATAGGGCATTCTGGATTGTAAATAATATTGCATCAGGTAGTATTTTGTGATTATTTTTGTAACTCATGGAATATTATTTTTGTAAAACTTACGGGTGATGAAAAATCTATGGCACTGATGAAAAAAAACATGATGGGGTGGGACTCTGCCACTTTGGCTCCATTTATCATTGCTGTTTGCAGCAGGACCTAATATTTATCAATAAGCTTAACATTAACCTTGGAAGAGCATTAAAGACAGACTCTGTATTATTCTGAAGGGAACTGTTATTCTTTTATGTAGACTTCCTTCATGGTTGTCACGAGACAGCTATGCTGGGAATGCTAAGTTAGGAAAAGGAGCAATATTAAATTATTTTTTTTTAAGTTTATTAAAGTTTTTACTAAAAGACAGAGTTTTCTTATGTATATGTGACTGGAAGTGCATGACAGGAAGTTCTAAGCTATAGGATATTATTAAAGGATTTGATGAACTGGAACGTGTCGCATTACTGTATAGACATTTTTTTACATACGTGTGTGTGTGTGTGTGTGTGTGTGTGTGTGTGTGTGTGTGTGTGTGTGTGTGTGTGTGTATTCAGTGAAATGGCTATAAGGAATGGATAAATATTGAGGCAGTCTGTAGATGAAAGTGAATGACCCCATCTGTTGTTTGTCACAGGTAATGGTCATTGACCTGCTATAAAAGAGCCCACCCCATCTCAGTTAGCCCCACCCTTTCAGTTGCTACCTGCAGCCACTCCCCCTTTCACCACCTTCCACCTTTGAAGTCACCATCTGATACTGGAACTTACAGGACTATGTTGGTCTTAAACCAAGATTACAAATCTTTCATTTCAAATTGTAGTAAAAAGGCTCTCCAAAAGTATGTCAAATCAAGGTCAATGTGGATCGGTGCTCTACTCTGATTAACAAATACAAACAGAACAAATAAGTAAGCAAACAAATAAATAAATATTGGTTCCATACCAGTTAACAGATATTTGACAATATTATGAGGACTTTATTAACCCTGGATGAGGTGGACAGGGAAAATCTCCAGTTGTGGTAGTCAGCTGTGATGCCAAAAATGTGTTTGGTAGGATCAACCTGAATCATTTATTTACTGTCCTGGAGTAATTTGTGGTCCCCAAGAGTTTTTTACAACTTCTAGTTAAAAGATGAAGGTATTGAGATATGCAGAGTGGACTGAATGGTTAGTGTTGCAGAAAGGAACATGACCGGATGTCTGCTTCCCCTTCCTACTTGCTTTGTATCATGGCCCTTTTTTTTTCCATTGGCCCTTTTTTTTCAATTATAAAGGAATTCCCAATACTATTCTAGCATGTCCAAAGGTCAGTTGTCAATCTCCTCTCCAGTCCAGCTGGTGAATCTGGGAATCTTGAGGCAATGTTACAACTGCCTCATGTACACAGACAACCCTCTCCTCCTCCCAACAAATTCCAGCACATGTGAGAGATGCAACCATATAGCCATACTGGAGGCTAAGCTCTCTCAACTCAGTACTGGCAAAACCAGTCAGGAGGAGAAGGAAACCACACTCACTACAATTCCAGTCTCACATAGACTTACCACGACAGCAAACCAAACACATAAACACACAAAAACATACTCGGAGGCTCTAAATAAAAATCTGCCTAACCAGCAGAGACCTCCAGAGCAGACAACCAAGCAACTGCTACCCCAAAACAAAACACATGCAACACATAGTTCACAAAGCCAGTGTGCTGAACAGTCACAGCCCTTAAGGCTAAACAACACACCTGATACACTTGTAATAGGTGACTCTATCGTCAGGCACACTGACGTCCCGCTCACCAGGCTGAACAAGGAGAAGGTCATGGTGAGCTGCCTGTCAGGCGCTAGGATCCGAAACATAACACAAGCACTCAGGTCACTCCAATGCAAGTACAAATATGACTCAGTCATTGTCCATACTGGTGTGAATGACCTGAGACGTACCTCCCTGGACTACATGAAAAGAGACATAGAGGAGCTCTCTGAGCATGTAGCCCAGGCCGGAAGGACCCTGACCTTGAGTAGCATCTTACCCTCACCAAGAATGATGCCACAATATAAAGACAAGATGATCAATTTCAACAATTGGCTTAAGTATTGGTGTCATTTAAAGGGGATCCAATGCCTGTCAGCCTGGGATGACATGCTCGACAAGCCACGATGCTTCGCTAGGGACGGCTTGCACCTGTCACCCCTGGGCTTTCAGATATTGGCAAAGGCTCTTGCTACCCCCATAGTGCCTTTTTTAGGCAAGGCTCAAAAGACAAATCCACCTCCATAGGTATCACAAGGGATAAGAAATTAAGAGTAATGCTACTCAACGCCAGAAGTCTAAACCTCAAAAGATGCACGCACTCGAAACTCTCCTTAGCATGGAGAACATCGATATCTGTGCAGTAACAGAAACCTGGTTCAAGGCTCCTGAGAGCACCCCAGCACTACCAGGTTATACCTCATACCATGCTTTTCGGCCCCAAAACTTGGACCGAACCACAAAAGGAGGGGAGTATCAATATCAGTCAAAGATACCCACACCTCCAGGTTGGTGGCACAGCACGAAGCATCAGAGACTATCCATGTGCAACTAACAGTGGGTAAAACTGCCTTCCAGTTTATAGCCTGCTACAGACCACCCTCCCAAACCCAGGAACCCCACTCGGCCTTCCTGAGAACACTGGAAAATATGAAGGTCTCTCCAAACACCATTATATTGGGCGACTTCAACTACCCAAACATAGACTGGGAGCATTACTCTAGCTCCAACACCCTAGCCCAAAGGTTCCTATAATTTATAAACTCAAATGCTATGGAACAACTTGTTACCACTCCCACAAGAGGGAAAAGCATACTGGACCTGATCATCACCAACATGGGGACTCTATGCTCCAGACCAGAAGTGTATCCCTCACTGGTACGATCAGACCATAAACTAATCTCACTGGATATTCACATCCCGACTCCACCCCCTTCCCTGAAAACCACAGTGAAAAACTTCTCTAAAGCAAATTTCACACTCCTCAAAACCGAGGTGGAATCCTTCAAAGCTCCCGGGCCTGTGGAAAATACAGCCCAGACCGCAGAATCCTTTATAAACGCATTCTATGAACACCTTCAGGAATGCATGGATCATGCAATCCCAAATAAAACCAAGACCCAATCCTCCAAAGGCAGATGTCCTGTCTGGTGGACCCCAGCCATAAACAAACTATACAATAGAAGGAGGAAGTTACTACATGATAGAGCAAAATCCCAAAAAGGGAAGGCATCTCTGATCAGTATTAGCAAAAAACTATGGGCACACATAAAATCGTCTAAGGCCAGCTTCGAGAGAAAAATTGCACAGGACACTAAGGATAATCACAAGGCTTTCTTTAGTTATGTTAGGAACCTGGGTGGGAATTCCCAGATATGCTCAGAATTAGTCCAAAATGACAAAAATACACCGAACCCACAGACATTGCCAACATCCTAGCTGACAGGTTCAGCAAACCCCTCCCCACCAAAAGGGCAAATATCTATCCCAGCAGAGTGCTGCCCCCCCTGACATCTCAGATGCTCAGGTAAGAGCTGCCCTCTCCAAAGCAAAAAACACAGCATCAATGGGACCAGACAGTGTCCCGGGCTGTGTCCTACATGAACTCCAAGAAGAGCTAAACCCAAACATAAAACTACTGTTCAATCTCAGCCTTACTACAGGATATGTACCCAAAGAGTGGCGTACAGCAACAGTGGTCCCTCTCCACAAAGATAGTGCCTCAACGGATCCTGGAAACTATCGCCCCATAAGCCTGACTAGCTTGGTCTGCAAAGCTATGGAAAGGATCATCATGGACCTCATAAATAAAGATATTGGGGACCTACAGACACTGGATCCTACCCAGTTCGGCTTTGTTAAGGGCAGATCCTGCCTCTTAAACCTGTTTTTTTCTTTGAAACAGTCACCAAGGCCATTGACGAGGGGAAGGTGATCCACACAGCCTACCTGGACCTCGCAAAAGCCTTTGATACAATACCCCACTCGGGCATTATAGATAAGTTCACCAGCTTAAATATAAACCCCTATATCACTAGATGAGTTGCAAACTGGCTCGAGGACAGAACCCACATGGTTAGAATTGCTGGAGCCATGTCAGACTCCAAACCAGTTACAAGTGGCGTCCCACAAGGCTCAGTCCTGGGACCTCCCTTGTTCGGTATATATTTCTCGGAGGTACAGGCCAACACGGAAGGACTGTGGCTGACCAAGTTCGCAGATGACTGCAAACTGGGTGCCATAATCAACTCTCCAGCCGACACAAGCATCCTCCAAAAGGGCCTCATAGAAACAGACAACTGGTGCCAGAGCCATGTCCTCAAGCTAAATGCCAAAAAGTGTATAGTCATCCCCTTTGGCAAAAACAAAGTGCCCAGAAATTACCACATAGGTGGTAATCCATTAAGTACAGAAGAAGTAATTAGGGACCTGGGGACCCAAGTTGATAGCAATCTCTCATTTGACAACCATGTGGCCAAAGTGGTTAGAAAAACATTTTATATAGCCCACCTAATCATGAAGGGATTCACATCTAGATCAGGGGAGATCATCGTGCCTCTTTACTCATCCCTTATCAGGCCCATAATTGAGTACAATGCCTCTTTTGGGATGTACCTTACCAGACACCTGCAGCAACTGGTAAGACCCCAAAAGTACCTCACCAAGAGGATCAAAGGGCTCAAACAGATGCCATATGCTGCCCGGTCAAAGAAACTCCAGCTCTACTCAGTGGCATACCACCTGCTCAGAGGCGATCTGTGCCTGATGTATAAAGCCATGTCCAACCCGGAATTAATGGACATGCTGCACCTCAGAAAATCCAAATCCCATCGAGCCACGCCGAGAGACTTGAACCTCAGCACTGAAATAAATAGGACATGCTGGAGGGACAGATTCATAACCCAGAGGCTCCCTTCACTCTGGAATAAAATCCCAGTCCAGGTTAGGCAGAGTCCCTCATCGACTCTCTTCAAGAGGAATCTTGATGAGTGGATGGGCGATCGTAGGTTTACCCCGGGTATCACTTCTGTGTTACTGTTAGACAGAGGCACAGTATACTAACCTCGAAAAAGGGCATAGCAAAATTAATTTAAAATGGGTGGCGAAAGCCAAACACACTCTGGCTAGGCTTATAAATGCCCTAGGGCAGATAGCCTAGTATGAACCTATGAACCTATTGGGTAATGTAAACTTTTAGATTCCCCAGTAATTGAAGATGTACACAAATGAATTCAGGAGATGGCTAAGATGGAATCTTGTGAAGTGTAGGAAGAAACAAGAGTCAAATATACTACCAAATGGCTCCCTTCCATCCAGACTTATGGAAATCAGTATGTTTGTTTTAGTTCTGTTACCTGTAAATATATTTATATTTTGGTAATGGAAAAATACATGAAATGGAAAAAGACAGAAAGAGTAGAAATGATTGAAATATGATGAGCTAAGGGCTCTTCCGTTCTTTATTTTATTGTTTCTTTGGTTTTATTGCCCCAATTTTTTTTCTTTTTTCTTTTACTTAGATAGTTTTTGTATTGTTTCAACATGGTGTTCGTAGGTTCATAGGTTCATAGGTAGGTACTAGGCTATTGGCCCTAGGGCCTATACAAGCCTAGCCAAAAATGTACCCTGACTTTCGCCACCCAAGAAAATAATTTTCCTGTGCCCCTGTCAAGCAGAACCACAGAAGTGATCCCCGGGGTGAATTTCCTATTCCATCCAATCATCAAGATTTTTCTTGAAGAGTGGTAATGAGGAGCTTTGTTTGACATAGATAGGTAGTCTGTTCCAGAGTATGGGAAGTCTCTGGGACAGGAATCTATCCCTCCAGCATGTTCCGTTTATTGTGGTGACAAGGTTTAGGTCCCTAGAGCGTGTAGCTCGGAGGGATTGGGATTTCTTTAAGTGGAACATGTCCAACAGTTCTGGGTTTGACATAGCTTTTATGTTAGGCAGAGATCGCCTCTGAGTAGGAGATATGCAACGGAGTAAAGCTGTAGGTTTTTGAGATGGTCTGCGTAAGGCATCTGTTTGAGGCCAGTAATCCTCTTTGTGAGGTATTTTTGTGGCCTTTCCAGTTGTTGTAGATGTCTTGTGAGGTACATACCAAAAGGGGCACTGTACTCTATAATGGGTCTAATGAGTGATGAGTAGAGGGGAACAATGACCTCTTTTTTTCTGGATGAGAAACCTTTTGTGATGAGGTGTGCCACGTAGAAGGATTTCCTGACCACTTTGGCGATGTGATTATCAAAGGAGAGACTACTGTCCACCTGTGTCCCAAGGTCTCTTATCACACTTTCAGTGTTAAGTAGACTACCGCCTATGTGGTAGTTCATGGGTACAGAATTTTTACCAAAGGGGATGACAATGCACTTTTTGGCATTGAGGATGAGACCATGTCTTTGACACCAGGCATCTGTCTCAGTGAGGCCCTTTTGTAGGATTTCCACATCGTTAGGAGTTTCAATTATGGATTTTAGTTTGCAGTCATCTGTGAATTTAGTTAGCCCAAGACCTTCTTTGTTAGCCTGTACTTCAGAGAAGTAGATACCAAACAGGAGAGGACCCAGGACTGAACCCTGTGGTACTCCACTTGTCACTGGTCTGAAGTCTGATTTGGAGTCTGCTACTTTCACAGTGTGGGTTCTTTCAGTAAGCCAGTTGGCAACCCATCATGTGACATAGGGATTTATACCTAGTTTAGTGAGTTTATCTATAATTCCAGAGTGGGGGATGGTGTTGATCACCTTGTCGAGATCTAGATAGGCTGTGTGAACCACCTTACTCTCATCTATGGCTTTGGTGACTACTTCAAAGAAGTCTATCAGGTTTAGGAGACATGAGCAGCCTTTTACAAACCCAAACTGTGTGGGGTCCAGGGTTTGGAGATCTCCAGTGTCTGTGTTTATGAGTTCCATGATGATATGTTCCATGGCCTTGCAGACGAGGTTGTCAGGCTAATGGGGCAGTAGTTCCTGGGGTATGTTGTGGCCCCACTTTTGTGGAGTGGGATAACTGTCGCGGTGCGCCATTCAATGAGCACAAAGCCTGAGGTGAGGCTATGATTGAACATGGTACTTAGGTGGGGTGCCAGTTCATTCTGTAGTTCATGTAGAAGGCAGCCTAGGATGTTGTCAGGTCCCATGGATGCTGTGTTCTTGGCTTTGGAGAGTGAAGTTTTTACCTGTGCAGCTGTGATTACAGGAACTTTGCATTCTTCCGGTATAAAGATGGGCCCTTTAGGGGGTGAGAGGGGGGTAAAGTTAGCACTGAACCTATCTGCCAGAATGTTGGCAATATCAGTTAGTTCTGTATATTTAGTGTCATTGTGCTGTAACTCAGAGCAGATCTGAGTGTTGCCATTGAGATTTTTGATATAGCTATAGAAAGTTTTGTGGTTGTCTTTAGAATCAGTGGCAATTTTGTTTTCATAACTAGCTTTGGAGGATTTTATGAGGGATCTCAGCTTCTTACTGAGGCTGACTGGGGAGTTCCTCCAATCGTGGGATTTTACTCTTTTTTGCAACAGTTTCTTTCATCTGTTGTAGAGTTTGTTTATGGCAGAAGACCACCAGATTGGCTTCCTTTTTTTGGAGGATAGCATCTTGGTTCTGTTAGGGATAGCACGATCCATGCACTCGTGTAAGTGCTTATAAAGTGCATTTGTGTAGGATTCAGCAGTCGTACCTCTATTGTCCATCTGCATGGGTGTCATGACATTTGCCAATTCTGTCTTAAGAAGTGTGAAGTTGGCTTTGGAGAAATTTCTTACGGTTGTTTTCCTAATGGGGGGTGGGAGCGGGATGTGGATGTCTAGGGTGATTAGCTTGTGGTCGGATCTAACCAATGAGGAGCTGACCTCTGGTGTGGAACACTGGTCACCCATGTTGGTGATGACTAGGTCTAGGATATTGCTGCCTCTGGTGGGGGTGTGGATAAGTTGATCCAAAGCGTTGGAATTGATGATTTCCAGAAAACGTTGTGCAAAAGAGTTGGTACATGAGTAGTTTTCCCAGTTAATGGTAGGGTAGTTGAAATCACCCATTATTAGAGTGTTGGGTTGTACCTTAACCAGTGTATTAAGAAAAGAGGAGTGGGAATCCTGGGGCATGGTGGGGGGTCTGTAGCAAGCTACAATCTGGATTGCGGTTGTGCCCAGAGTTAGTTGAACTTGGATAATCTCGGATGCATTATGCTGAGCAACTAGCTTGGAGGTGTGGATATCCTTAATGAATATGGACACGCCTCCACCTTTAGTGTTTTGGTCCGGGTTTGGTGGCCGAAAGGTGTGGTATGAATTATAGCATGGTAATGCTGGGGTGCTCTCTGGAGCTTTGAACGAGGTCTCTGTCACTGCACAGATGTCAATGTTCTCTATTTTAAGGAGTGCCTCGAGTGAGTGCATTTTGAGGTTTAGACTTCTAGCACTGAGTAGCATTACCCTCATATTTTGCTTGCTTGTACCTGTTACATTGGTGAATTTGTCATTTGAACCTTGCCTAAAAAAGGCACTACATGGGGTGGCAAGAGCCTTTGCCAGTATCCGGAATCCCAAGGGCGACAGGTGCAGGCCATCTCTGACAAAGCAGCGTGGTCTGTCGATCATGTCATCCCAGGCAGACAAGATACTGGATTCCCTCAGAATGACACCAGAAGCTTAGCCAATTGTTAAAGTCAATCATTTTGTCCTTGTATTGTGGTGTCATTCTGGGTGATGGCAGGATGCTACTCTGGGCTAGGGTCATACTGGCCTGGGCTACAAGATCAGAGAGCTCCTCCATGTCTCTTTTCATGTAGTTCAGGGAGGTACGTCTCAGGTCATTTGCACTAACATGGACAATGACAGAGTCATATTTGTACTTGTTGTGGAGTGACCTGAGTGTGTGTGTTATGTGGCGGATCCTGGCACCTAACAGGCAGCTGACAGTAACTTTTTCCTTGTTTAGCCTGGTGAGTGAAACATCAGTGTGCCTGACTATAGAGTCACCTATGACTAGAGTGTTGGGTACGTTGTGCCTTATGGGCTGTAGTTGAGTGGCACACTGAGTATGTGGGCTATGTGTCATTTGGGTTGTGTTGGCGGGGTGGAGGTTGCTTGCATTTCTGCTTTGGAGGTCTCTGTTGTTTGGGCAGATTAGTACTGAGAGCCTCCGTGAATGTAAGTGTGTGTTTTGTGGTTCTGTGTGTGTGTTTTGGTGGTGTAGGTTTTGAGGGACTATGTGATGAGTGTGGTGCAGTGCAAGTGTTTACCTTCTCCTCTTGACTGTCTAGGCCAGTCTTTGGTAAAGAGAGCTTTGCTTCCAGTTTGGCTATATAAGTGCATCTCTCACAGGTCGTAGTGTTGGGTGGTAGGAGGAGAGGGTTGTCTGTGTACATGAGGCAATTGCTGCATTGTCCCAAGATGCCCAGATTCATCAGGTAGACAAGAGAAAACACCGGGAGCTGACCTTTAGACATGCCTGAATAGGTGCTTATTTATTAAGTACTAAAAACTGTTTTCATCTAGACAAGAGAGGAAAGTTGAGTGCTGTAGTAATTTGTACCTTATTTAGTGCTTACAATGAGTTCTGAACAAGTGCTGAGATCAAAGAAACAGATGAGTGCTAAAACTAAAAAGCTGGCTAGTTGCAAGGGAAATTTTGAAAAACAGACTTTATGGCGCCAGGAATAGTTTAACCCCAGTTAAGTGCGGGGGGGGGGGGGCGGCTTAGGAGCTCACAAACAGTCCTGGACACAGCAAATCCGTATCTGACCTGCCACAGGAAAGGAGGGAAGCAAGCTTAGAATTTTTTTTTCAGTAAAGTGGAAATGGAGAAAACTGGAACAGAAGTTAATTCAATGTTAAGAATCTGAGTGGGTTGGCCTTCACAAATGTTCTCTATTAGATTGAGTGAACTAATGACACTAGACTGGGAAGAGTGTCACAGATCAAATATACAGTATGAGCGGGCAACTGCAAAGCCACCAAGTATAAGAACACACGACACTAGGGTAGGTGGGTGGGAAAAAATTACAGTTCCTAGCTGTAGCCACTAAATGAAAGTTTTAAACAGATCAAGGAGCAAACTCGAGAATGCTTTTAACAGACAAAAATGCACAGAAAAGTTCGGATAGAGCACTCACAAACGGAAAATACAACTCTCAGTATGAAAAAGCAGTTTACAGTTAAGTAATGTTAAAACAGTTTAAAACAGTACATAAATGCAGTGAAACAATAAATCTATTCTATTATCAGGATTATTCAATAAAGTTATATATGAAAGATAAAGTTATATATGAAAGAAAACATTTTACAGATGTGTTAATATAGAAAGAAAAAAAAAGCAGTTACAGAGTGCAGGACTTTGAAAAAGTAAGGCTGGTAAATAAAGGCTTTTTCTCACCGTTCATGGCCTTAGAGAAGGCTGAGTTACCGAATCCATCTAGAAGTATAAACTGTAAGTTAGTGCTGCCAACTGTTTGGATAGCAAAAATGGGACATTTCTTACAGCAGCATGAAATTTTACTGGACAAACACATACAGAGCAGACCAGTGCAAATAAATGTCACTTTATTATTGTTAATTCATTGACTGTGTTCATGTATGTTAACAATGTAATTAATAACAATAATGTACATTATGGTCTACATATTCATTTTAACCATTGTTTTGATTTAGAGGTATTTAATATATATTATGGTAACATGCTGATTATTGTTTGAGTATGAATCGTTACCTGTCTGAACAAACGTGTCTGTGCAATCGTTGATTTTACTTTTTGCTTTAATTTCTTCTTCTTGTTTTCCTCATTAGCTCTGAAAATGAACTCTGCACAGTAAGGCTAACATTGATAACAAATACAAAGAAATAAAGTATACCTGTTTAACAAATTTAACACTTTCAGTTTTATATCATAGTAAAGAGTTACAGAAACAGTGTCATAATTTACAGAAACAGTGTCATAATTTACTGCAGTATTTAGAGGAAAGTTAGAAAATGTTTTTCTCCAATAATCTTAGCTTTTAGTGGCAGAACAGCTCTTGGCATAAAACCATGCCTTTACATAGATTATCTTTCTTCTCTTTGTGTAGATCACAATCATTGCCAGGACTGAGTGCTCATCACAAGTTTGCCTCTAAAGAACTGTGGATTATTTATTCTTTTATTTTATTTATTTAACATTTGTTAAGTGGGAAAGTCTGACTAGGACAACACCTATTTTCAGTGGAGGCCTGGGGAGAAATGCTCCAGATGCATATCTTTGTAATGTGGGAGGAAACTGGAGTACCAGGAGGAAAACCACACAAATGCAGGGAGGACATACAGATTCCACACAGAAGGCACCCCAGATGAGAATCGAACCGGAGAACCTCTGGCTGTGAGTCATCAGCCTTAACTGCTGCACTACTGCGCTGCTGCTATTAATGTAAGTCTAACCAAATCCATGATTTCTGGTACCTTTGATAAGCATAACAAGATACTCAACATCTAGGCTGTATCTATACCCACTATAGGAGAAACTCTTTGAATGGAGCTTCACTCTCTTATAATCTTGAAAACTCCTACAGTAAAGTCTTGGCTCACCTCTGAATTGAAGCTAAAATCTACTAACAAGAGATGCATTGCTTGCAGTGGTTAAATGGGTACTCTTTCACATGTTTAAATATTTTTCAATATGCTTTACCTCTTTTGAAAAACTTTTGGGAAAGCCCAAAACCTTACAAGTCATGCAAAACAATAGCCAGGTTCATGACTAGATTACCTCAGTTCAACTATCAGTGCATCAGAGTCTGTAAAATGGTGGTTGTCTACCTACAGAGAAGTAGACTCTTCAAGTTCAGTCTGTACCCTTATCCATGAACTACCCTTCTCATGTGTTCTTTCAGCAGGAAAATAAAATAAATGAATAGTGAAGTATAGGGCATGAATACCCCAAAGAAAGTCTAATCTCAGAGCACTGAGATAATGGTTCCACCTATAAATGCCTACTTATTATTTCATTTATTGAGTTATTTTATTTCACTTTATATATTGTAATCAGAAACCTTGAAAAGGCTATCTGTAATACATTACAGTACTACACACAAGCTACCAGCATTTTCTTCTTGGTTTTCTTTTATATTTGCAAGGATTCTGTTATGTAAGTTGCAACCAGGGATGCCAGGTTTCGTATGAGACAGGCAGGGACAAAAAAAAAAAAATCCTTCACTAAATGAAGACCCAAAAAAAAAACAGCAGATCCTCTTCTGTTCAATATGGAACATCAGGCAGTTCCGCATTAAACAGAAGTAGCTCCGTTTTGTGATTTTTTTGATTGGCTCGTATACCAGCATACCGGCCAATAAAAAAAAAAAAAAAACAAAGTTTTCACTGGAATTTTAACAAGCAGTGTGGGACTCGGGATCAAGCTGCTGATCCCGGGACCATCCTGCTCAAATAGGGATGTCTGGCAACCCTGATTGCAACATCCTCATGACACTGCAATTCAAAGTCAAAGTAAACTTTATTGTCATTCAGAACTCACACAACTGCAAAAACTGAATGAAATTCCGTGTCTCCAGACTCAATGTGCAGACAACATATAGACTATTTTCATAGACATTTACACATATAGTACCTAGCTATTACATGATGGACATGCAGGTAGACAGACTAATACCACACATAATTAGAAACACATTTTAACACTTTAACACTTTCCGCAGTGAACACTTACTTGCATGAGACTTTAGTATTGCACAGGTATTTGGTTAAGAGATTGCACTGATCCTTGCACAGACAGAGACATTTAAGCATTGCATTGTGAACATTAGGGTAATGCATTATGGACCTTGGAGTCTTGCACTATGGTTAAATTACGAATTTGTAACATATTGCACTGAAAGAAGTGATATTTTACTGCATGGCTACTGCTCTAGATGGCCAATAAGTTAACAGTCATGGTGAATATTGCACTAAGTATTAGATGAGACTGGTAACCAGGTTAATGCTCAATTTGAGACAAGCAATTCATGACATATCCATTCATTCATGCTTTGTGAATTACTATATTTAAAAACACTGACTGCGGGCTGGATTTATGATGAAATAATTTACACACTGAAGTCTGCACTTCAGAATCTATCTGGATCCACTATGGACTTTGTTGTATATTACAGATAACTTGGCAGTAAGTGTACTATTAGCTCCTCACAGTATGAAAGGCTGTGTTAGCAGACAGGTGTTTTGACAGGGCTAGTTCAATGTTCAGTATCAGTGTTCTATACTTCACTGTTCAGTGTTCTATACTCCAGTGTTAAATGTTCGATAAGACAATGTTCAGTGTTCTATACTTCAATGTTTCAGATTCTATACGTCAATGTTAAATGTTCTTTCCTTCAGACTCCAGGCCCAATAGATTGGAAAGTGTAGCAAAACCTGCCAGGCATAGTGTTACAAAAGTAAAAGTAGTAAATCTTCATATAAACTACAGTAATGCTCATGTGTACAGTCTGGCCACCTAACTCCAGGATTATGTAAAGCAGCATTTGCTGCCCAAGCACATCTTTTTCACTTCTCTTTATCCATACACAGCTTGTTCAATGTGTATGATACCAATTACACTGTCTTGTAGTGTTTTACCGTATCCCACTTCTGTACCATCACATTATAACCTCCCCAGTTTCAAACCTCTCATTTATTTCTGTAATAGTTGTTGTTGAGTCTCCCCTCCCCTTCACACAGCACCACTGATACTACAGAAAATTAGTTTGGTATGCCATAACTGCACATGACACACTAGACAGAATCATAAATATGCTGCATTATGCAGCTGACTTATGCATTTTTCGGTTGCCCTAGTTTGGTAAATGTTGTGGAAGCTACCATTACCATGTGGTATGTAACTCTACAGACACAGCACAGCCACGAGGATGAATCAGGTATTAACTGAGAGCACAGATGTGTAGTCCGTGATGTATCTACAAACTTTCACAGGTTTATGTTTGCAACAGTCCTGACAGTATGACTTTTATGAATATTGCTGTCTCACTACCAATACTATTGCAGTGTAAAGGACCTTCATCAATGTTGGCTTTCCAACAGATGTTTATTATTTCAACTCTGCATGTTTAGCTGAGACAGAAATGGAGGAGAGTAAATATACAAAGACTTGAGGGATCACACAGTGGTACAGCTAGGTGCATTGTCACCTCACAGCAAGAGGGTCACCATTTTTTTCTTGGCTGGGGTACCTTCTGTGTGGAGTCTGGATGTTCTCGCTGTGTTCATGTGGGTATTCTCCAGGTGCTCTGCTTTTCTTCCACGTCACAAAGACATGCAGTATGAGGATTGGTGAATCTAGATTACCTGTTTGTGTGTGCGGGGGATGCTGGGGAATCTAAATGATGTCTTTGTGTGTGAAAAGGGGGAAGAAAGGCTCAGTAACCTAATCTATTCTGTTCCCTACTTGCCTAATAAGCTCTGTGGATGGTACTGGATGTTTGTGGGATCACCACAGGAGTAAAATGTGGCTCATAAGAATGAAAGAATGGAGACAAAGACTTGATACTTACAAAATGGAAACTTCATCTACCCTTGTGTTTTTTGAAATAGCAATGTGGTTTGATTCATTTTCTAGAAACAGTTAAACTTTTATATGGCATTTTGGATGCAAAGGAAACAGACTGCTGGTGTGTGCCAGACCATTCTGCTTTAATGCAAAACATGCATTATTGTATGTTTTGGGAAGTCATCTACTCTGTGGGACCACAACATGGACAATATGCTCCTAAGAGTTTACCTAGTTGTTTGGGATTTGGGAAAATATGTAAACAGTGACCTAACTTCTAACCAACATGTGTCCATTGTTGTTGGAAAGTCCTTCTATACTGCATAGCTTATAAACAAAGGTATCATGTATTGATCTAGAGATGGCATTGCCCCCCTTTACTCTGCCTTCAGTAGGTCAGTCATTGAATATAGTACCCCCTTTGGTGTGTATCTGTCCAGATACATGCAACAACTGGAACAGCCACAGGGTACCTTACTGATAGGATACAAGGCCTGCATGGACTGACTGAAAGCCCTGTCACTATAGTCAGTATCCTACAGACTGCTAGGAGTTGATCTGTGTCTGGCATACATGGCATCCTTCAACCCATTATTGACGGATTTACTGCACATCAGCAAGTCAAATGGCATCAAAAATATTCAGCAAAGGGATCTAAACCTCTTCTACAATATCAGCAGAATGGTTTGGAGGGACAATTATATCTCACAGAGGATACTGCTGCTCTGCAACAGACTCCCATCCACATAAATCAAAATTCATCCCTGTCCATATTCAAGGGCGACTTAGATCAATGGATGGGAAACAGAAAATTTATCCTAGGACTGACTCCTTTACTATTAATGGACAGAGGCATTTCCTAAGTGCTTTATCCCATGCATGGGTCCCCTCAAATTATTTATGGCATGATCCCAGTTATTCTCATTAGGGGTAATATATAATTATCAACCATGGGATAGGTAAGGACAATCTATAATCAAATGGGTATAAGTTATTTCAAGCACAAAACAGGCAAAATAGCTAGGCTTAACATGGCCTGCAAGGACAGCTAGCCTAGTACTTAACCTATGAACTCATAATGTAGTTGTGCTTTTATAACAACACTGTTGTTAAGAGCTTTGAGTAGTGTTACTGGCAAAGGAATTCAGATTATTTTTACTTTTGCAGACAAGTCAATTTCTAGATATTTATGTACACATTTTGGGGACATAAAGTGATCTTATTACCAATGCGAATTTTGCAGTGGAGTAATGATTTTATCTATAGAATAAATGTCTGTGAGACTTACAAGCCTTACAGTTTGATCAGTACGGAATGCTACATAAACTGGAATGTTACATAAGTCAAGGGCCGAACATGAAGGTTTGACAAGAAACAGGTGTAGTGATGATTAGACTTCATATAACAATGAGATTTTAGTTTCCAAAGTCATTGATTTTTTTTTTTTGTACATTTGCTAAATGGTGCATTATTTGCACTTCAAATGCATAATGTAGACTTCAATGGAAAACAGATTTATTACCTGTCACATCTGATGACTGCATTCTCCAAGAAGAAAAATAAATATGTTAGTACATAAAATGGGAAAAGGGGTTGTGGATGGATGAATGTATAGAGTGAAACAGAGGAAATGATTCACTGTTGTTATAGCACATGTAAAAAAATGATCCTCCTAAGGCATGTTGCCCATTTAGAAGATTATTCTGAGTATAAAGGATGAAATGATGTGAGTCAGTTTATGAGAATTTGCATAAGTGCATAAAGTCATGTGGACAGACATACAAACAGAATATGAGAAGGTTTCTACTTAAGGAGTGCACATCTAAATTTAGTTTTACACGCACCAGCTTATTATTTACCCTCTGTAATTGCTGACTGGTACACTTATTCACAGTATGACTGCATGAAATAAAATAAAAGTTTAGGATGTTCACATGCCGCAGAGTGATAAATAATGGCGATAGGTAATATAAGGAAGATGTGGTGCACACTGAGTTTGGTAAACACAAAGCAGGTTTGTCATAATAACCACTCAGCTGTAGCAGCAAAATAACAAGGTTTGTCTGTGAGAAAACATGAAGCCAGTAGTTATACTCGGAATACGCTCAGCAGTGGAACACATAATGAGGATGTAATGCCTACCTTGAAGTGCAGGATGTTACATAATCACCATTAAGGCTTTTCAAACTATCCTACTCTGAAAGGCTGAGCAGCAAATTCTCATTATGCACTCCACCCTTTGCAATGTTTTATGTAATAATTGACATTTACTACCCACTGTGGATTTCTTTTAAAAGTTATTTGGGATCTTCTGTCCGATAAACTTTATTTACATTGAAGAGAAGTGCTAAGTGTGGCAGTCTATAGATAAGACATTAATTTATCTGATGTATGCAGTCATATGCTTTAACGTTCCTGCTTGTTCTTCTGGGGAATATTTCTATGGTGCTGCTGCTATCTCTGATGCTTAGAACTTGGTTCTATGCTGCCAACAAATTTTTGGGTTACACCACTTGGTTATGAACAATAATCTTGCAATGCCGATATTTGTGAGGTGGACTTCATTTAACAGCTTTTAAAGTACATATCTTCATGAGGTAATCATTTGCCTTTATTTTAACTATGTTGGAGATGTTTAATATAGTATAAGGAAAACTCACCACTGTTCCATTGTAAATGATAGTGATTTAGTTGGCATATAGAGCAAATAATGAAATTGTAATTTTTATTTCTTATTATGAAGATACAGTGCATATATTTGACATGTTCAAGATAGCATGAGTTGACAAGGAAAGCTGATGTGTATTTCTTATAATATTGCAATCTAAGACATATTTTTGCACTAAAATTAAATCAGCAGCTGCTTGGATAGATAGATAGATAGATAGATAGATAGATAGATAGATAGATAGATAGATAGATAGATAGATAGATAGATAAGAGACAGACAGACAGGGGCAGCTCATGGTAGTAGCTGCAGGGCTGCAAAACCTCCCAATGGGGGAAAAACATTTAAACTTAATTATTTTTTTCTTATTTTACTTTTTTTTAAGTTTAGCTTTACATATTATGTTTTACTTTTCAAACCCAGTTGTGGAACTCCTTGCCTGGACATGCAAGGGGTTCTTAGCCCTTCTAAGTTCCAGTAAAAAAAAAAAAGGAAACTGGCTTACTCCATCACTGGGCTATTTTATGTGCAGATCAAATGCAGACTAATTCAATGATACAGAACATAGTAGGATGCACACTATATTCTTCTCAGCGCTGAAAAGATGCATTCCTCTCTGACATTCATTTAATCTCAATCAAAGTTATGAGGTGCATACTCAGTCATACAAGTGGTTGTAATTGATGGGTATGGTGGCTGGGATGAAAATTACTTTTTGGGTGTGAGGAGTGCTGTATATATAAATGTACCAAGTTGGCCTTTATACATGTTTAACTTTTTATCACTGTCATCAGATTGTACACAGTAAGGGCAGTCTGGGCAGGTTTTGTGTGATAGCAACTGATCATTGGCACAGTGGTGCAACAGAGTTGTAATCTCACAGCCCTTGTTTCTATGGTTTCAATTTTTGTCTGATTCCTTCTGTGTGAAGTCTGCATGTACTCTCTGCCTTTGTGCTGATGTTGTCCAGATGCTCTGGTTTCCTTCCTCAGCCCATCAGCTGTATCATGGGCCTGTAGCCATATATACTTTTACTTTCATCTCAGTCTAACACCAGAGGAACAGATGAAAGAGGGGGAGGCAGGGAGTATTCCCTGACAGGATTTACAGATCCTTGCAAGCATTTGGCATCTCACTGTATTTGGAAGTACTGTTTGTTACCTTTGAATATTAAGTTTTAGGCAAAACTTAGTTTTCCTTTAAAGAAAATATGAAGCTGAATTTTTTCCTTACTCATGATTTTTGTTCTGGCGATCACTGGGTCAAAAACTTGTTAAAAATAAACTTTTAAAATGCACCTCAGGGCATCTAGAACATCATGACTTCTGGGGGCCTAGTGGTCACAGGCCACCAGCTTTATTAATTTATTTCTGTTATACTTATTACAATGGAGTCTTGACCAGTTAGAGTGTGTCAAAATGAAGGAGGGAAAACTAAAAAGTAAGATTAAATGTGAAAAAGCATGAAGAAACTAACATATCTGGACGGTGTGTGGACAGATTGGTTGAAAAACAGGGGAATGTCAATGCAAAGGTTCAGAGGGGCCCATGAAGCCCTTTAGCTCGGGCTGTATTTCACCTATGGCAGGCCTTGCTAGTTGCAGTCTGACATCTGAGGTGTATATAGTCAATAAAGTGGTCATAAAGAGTGGGTACCGAGGTAGTCAGTAGATGAAACTGAATGATCTGACCTGACATAATAGAGCCACACCCCATTACAATTCACTCCGCTCATTCAGTTGTTTCCTACAGCCCCCCACCCTCCCCTCCTTTGATGTCAGCAACCCAGCTGCCACTGGACAGAGACCACTAGGTCTCACCCTATAATATAGGGCCTCTATGAGCCACATTGCTAGTCAACACTGACAACAGGAGTTTGTTTGATAGACAGACAAAGAACTGATATCAGTCTGGCTAAAATAGTTTACTGCTGATTATTTTTGGCAAGACGTCAATCTACTTCAAGTTCAATATTATCTAAGTATTTCTTACTAATATTGTGGAATTTTATTGTGCATGTTCTATGCATTGCTTTTGAAATAGTGCCCATCTGTCCTCTGCATAGGTCTTTATCTCCCAGGGTATGGCTTGTATCAGACTGTCTTAGTTATTCCTTCTAACTATTTAGGCATGTATTTCCATTTTGCTACTTTCCTACTAACCACAGTCATTGTATGTTTTTCCCCCATGATCCACACTGTAGTAACACACTGCCAATTAATCCTAACAACCAGTGGTGTCTCTAGGTTCCTTTACTTGCCGAGATATAATATTAGTACAATAGCTAGCTGATAGGACATATGATGACCAAAAAACAAATAAATAAAACTAACGATAACAATGAAATATAGAATATGTGTAAAAGCTACATGCCTCCTGCTCACCCTGTATTAGTTAAAGTGTGCCTTTCTATACAGGAGTGCCAAATAAAATAATACACTTGCTTTCTCAGAATAATATGTCATGACCCTCAGCTATTACTTAGCTGATGATTCCTGGAATAATGATCGTACATTCTGTCTTACTAGAATGTCCAGCAAATCTTTCTGCTATTTTATGAATATAATACTCTATATGGTTATTGTTATCAGAAATCCAAACCTCTACTTATTTCTTGAGCATCCCCCATTTTATCATCATCCCCTTCCACTTTGAATTATGGCTTTCTGCTTGTGTTACGTATAGAAGCATTAACTGTGTAGCTCTGAAATACCCCTTCAAACTGGGTAATCCGAAACCACCATGTTATATTGGAAGGATCAACTTGTCCCACTCCCACTTGACTCTTGTCCTCTTCCCCTCCTATGTAAAATTCTTCAAATCTTTATTAATTGCTACCAATAGTTCTCCTCTGATTGATAAAAATTTATCTGACCTGTGTATAAAACTAAAGGGACTAAAAATATTTTCACTACTTGTATCTAGCTATCCATATCCATAAAACAGAGCTTCCATTTCTCATTTTGTGTTATCTTTTGTTTAGTCCCTTCCCACATATCCATTGCTGTCATAACAGAATCCATTTTAATCCATACTCCTAAATACTTAATTTTATTATGTCCCCATAAATATAGGTATTGCTGTGCCAATTTGTGTGTAGGTACATAGTTTACGGGTATTGCCTTTGTTTTATTTTCATTACTTTTGTATCCCAGAAAAAGAGTTTCTTGGCATCAATGGCAAACATGATGGCATAAGACGCAGGAGCTCCATTATAAGGGTGATAAAAGAGAACTGAAGAAAATGAAAAAATAAAGTTAAGTCAGAAATGGATTACAAGGGCAAGTTATTTAAGTAAAAATACTTTGAATAATCAGCAAGGGCTTAGAAACTTCTGGAATTTTATCTAATGCAGGAAAAGGCGACTATCAAGTAGAGGGGGTACATGTTTTTCAGACCACTGGATTCCAACAAAATTCATCTGGGATTTTTGTCTGTATTCAGAGGTTTTTATTAAGAACTATACTCAGATACAGAGGTCAATTTGAAACAAAGAGAAAAGAGGGAGCTTTAACGCAAGTAATTTTGCTGAACTTAGTGAAGCAGGAAGCAACAGGAATAACTTGAAACTGTCTCAGAATGTTCCAAAATATTAAAATGTACTTATCTGGAATTATCAGGTATAAAATAATATAATCTGCAAACAAAGCCAACTTTTCTTGATTACCATACCAATTATATCCCTGAATTTTTGAGTCCTTTATTTTCTTTGCCAGTGGTTCTAAATATAACACAAATAAAAAGGGGGAAGAGGATACCCCTGCCTGGTTCCTCTGCTCAAAAAGAACTTACCAGAGAGGACCCCCCATTTAATTTTCACCTTAGATCCCTCACAGAGTCTCCTAATCAACCCTATAATTGTATCAGGGAATGCAAATGCTTCCATTGCCCTTCTCAAAAAATCACAGATTACTCTGTTGAATGCTTTTCTGCATCCAGACCCACCAAAAACAGTGGTATTTTCTTACATCCTGCTTCCCCCTGGATCATCATTATTCTATTAATGTCAAATGTTTGCCTTTTCTCCACAATACCACATCGATCCATATGTATCAATTTTGACATCACCTTTGCCGTTCATAAACACTTTATAATCATGATTTAGAATCAAAATGGACCTATGTGAAGCTGAATCTGATTGGGCTTTACCATTTTTAGATATTAAAGCCCCTACCACTTTCTGCCAGGATGCTGGCATTTTTCCTCCTTTTAAAAATACTGTTAAACAAAACCTTCCAGATCTTTATAACTTTCATCCCTCCTAGCTTCCAAACTTCCACAGGAGTACCATCTTTACTTGTAGACATTCCTGTAGATTGGTTATACATCACCATTTTATCTCATCTCCTCTAATATCAACTGTTAGTAATTGAGCCTCACCAGCCTCTAACCTAGGCATATTTAATTCTTCTGTAAACATTTCCATTTGTACTTTTGCTTGATTTCTACATTTATCTAGTTTGTATAGATTTTCATAAAATTTTGGAAATATTTCTAATAACTCCACAGGATCTCTGGTTATTTTCCTTGTTACATTCTTCCTAAACTTGGCATCAACCCTTTCTACTTTCTGTCATCTGAACTATTGTGCTAAAAGCTTTTGGGATCTGAAGTTATTATCAAAAAACAGTTGCTTAACAGCAATCTTTCAAAACTAATGCATATTATTGCAGTAATCCCTTATTTTCTCTTTAGCACTTTGCAATTGTGCCTCTTCTTTTTTCTGTGAGATTCCCCATAATCTGGAATACTTTAAGCTCTGTCAGTCCTATTAAATAATTCGTGTTACTTCTCAGCTATATATCTCTTTCTTTTATTTCCATTTTTAAACTCCATTTTAATTGTATCCCACTCCCTAGCTATATTTTCAGAAGAAATTTCTATCTTTCTTAATAACTCCTGAATAATTTACAATACTGATTCCTTAATTTCTTCTCTTTTTAACAGATAGATGGGGGGATATTTTTATCTTAGTTATTATTGGTACATGATCTGAAATGATTATTGGATGCATATCAAAACTTTCAATTAAATGCACTTTCCTGTGAAATATAACTTTTGTCTTGCATAGTCCAGTTTTTGTACCTTGGGGAATAATATGTAAATTCTCTCTGAACTCCTACTACTGAATTCACATCTTCCATACCAAATATTTTCATAAATTTCTTCAAATATCTACCCTCCTTTGTTATATTTTCCTTTCTAGACCCTGCAGATACATCCTCACTGTTGCAAATCAAATTTCAGTCCCCACCTATGAGTAATATTCCCTGCTGAAAACTGATATTTCTCCCCGAATTGTCTTAAGTGGCATTTAGCAGTTTTAGGTGGAATATAAATACATGCCAGTGTAATCCTCCTCCTTGCCAGTAACCCCTTAGTACTACAAATCTACCATTATGACCCCCCCCCATCCTATCACTATTGGAGCTCCTCTCACAATTAATATAAGTACTTCCCTTTTCCTTTGTCCCAGATATTCTGCTGAATAACCATCCTGAAGTCCTTTTTTTATCAAATGCTTATGCTCCGTTCTTTCCAAACATGTCTTCTATAGCATACCTATTTGCACACTGCATTTTTAATATTGTTCACTATGCTTTGTTTTGTATATATCTGTGAGACCATTCACATTTAAAGGTAATATGGAATGTGCCTTTATGGTAAGAAGTTATTATTCCCAATTGTTATGTATAACAGGCTTGTTTTTAAAATGTCTAGACACAGCTTTTGTACTACATGGATACATTAATGTTTGGCAGATTGATCTTTTATACAGTTGTTTCTTGTCATATCCATTTGAATGTTGTGTCACATCTGACAAGACTTTTTCTTTTAATGAAAAGCCTAAGAACACAGCCTAGAGCACTCCACAAATCTCATAACTTAATACAAACACACAGTACTATTTACATCTTCATGTAATGAAGTTTAACCCTCCTAATAGGAAAAATTGTCCCAGAATGACAGTGACACAGGCTTGAATTAACCTATAATGGAGATTATCCATTCTCAGATGCATGGTACAGCCTATGCTTTTACTTACACTATCTACTGTCTGTTTTTGTCTTATCTTTATTCCTCTCCCAGATGTAAAAACTTGAATGCTTTAAAAAAATATCTCCTTGCCATTGAAAGTATGCATTGATTATTTTTATAACCCTCATCAGCTTGCCTCCATAGAAACATGAGAGCCAGATACACAGTTGCCTTCCACTACAAGCTTCTTATTTTGCACTGTGAACAGCTATTTGCTAGAGGAAACCTTTACATTGTATTCCGTGTTCTTTTATTTACTTGCTTCCCCTTAAAACTTGTTATTAGATCAAACCAAAGGCCTTAATCCAGTCATTCACATATGAAACAATGAGAAAAAGCCTATATTTTTTTACATATATCAAACTCTTTTCTACATACTTTCTTTTCTTTTTACATTTTCTTTCTGAACAAGAAGAAAGAAAGAAAAAAGAAGGAAGAAAATAGGGGCACCTGTTTACTTTAGTATCCCTATTACATACAAAAATAACTGAAAAAGCTTTACTTTATAACATGCAGTATATGCCATGCATCATAAAAAATACTGTTAAGAACTAAATTTGGTTTTCTTACAGTTACCTCCTTCCTTCACCTACCCATCACTTTAGTGTTCTTCCAGACATTAATGACATGAAGTAGGGCATGTATTTTGGAGTCCCCTACAGGTTTAACAAAAAAGGCCAATATTTCCAGGTTTTCTTGTTCTGTTGTATTTCACAAATGTACTTGATGCTACTACTTATTCCCACATTTACTCATTAATTTCCAAATTGCTGGTTTTCTTCATATTGATCTTCATCTTCCAAATCCAGTCTCTGGTTAATTTCCAACATACCCTGTCAACTCCTGTGGTTCTTTGTTTCTCTCAATCATTTTCCTTTGGAACATTGTAAAAGGTTTCACTGGCACAGTCACTCAATGAGCTGTATTATCAGAAGACGAATAAGCATAATCCCTGTCTGTATGACCGCTCACTTTTTGTTGGGAAGACTTTTGTATTTCATCCTTAGCATGTTCTCCATCAAAAAATGGCTATGACTCCCGAGAAAAAAAATATTCTGAAGATGGCTAGATACAGAAGCTTGAATCTGACACCTCATTCTCCACATTTCCTGATTGCTGGAATAAATGTATTATCCTTCTGTCTGCTGTACAGTGAGTAAACTATTTCAGTGAACACTCTGCTGTCTCCCACTTTTAGTACTTTGTCCTTCTGCCACAGTTTTGTCAGAATCAACTATTTCTGCTGGTTGGATTGCATCTTTCCTACTAAAGGTCTTGACTGCTTTTTCAGGTTTGGAGCATTAACACAATGTGCTCTTTCAATTAACAGCTTCTGCAGTGGAATACCAGTTCAGTTGCTTATTTGTGCTTTCATAAAATAAATACAGTCTGTTCCTTCTAGTTTCTCTGGTAGAAAAAAATCTCAAGTTTTCCTTATGTGCTCTGTCCTCTAATTCTATTCTTTTTTGAAATGCATCTTCTTGAACAGTCTCATAATAAGCCAGTCTTTTCTTCATTTTGACCTCTGATTTCTGCAGCTTTATAAGTTCATCTAAATATCTGTTTGGCTTCTTCCACTTTTTTCCAGCCTTTTATTACTAGAGTTTATATACTCCTTCAGTGTCTCATTTATTTTAATCAGCTCTGAACATATTTGACTTATTTTTTTCCTAACCGATTACTGGAAGCCATGTCCTGTACCAAGTGCTTGAACTGCTTTTTGCCTAACAACTAAAGGATTCTTCCCAATCACTGTTTTCTCCTCACCTTTTGTGATTGATTTTCTTTCAGGTTCTCTGAATTTCTTTTTTGTCAGCATCCTGCCAGTGAACTTACTAGCCGGTAATTGAAATTTACCCAAAAATACAAATTCACTGGCTCTCTTTTCTGAGTTTCTGTATTCACACTGGTAGAGCTGAAATGAAGCTGCTACTCAGTGTCCAGCCATCTTGGAGGTCTTACACTTGGCTTTTCTTGATTTCAATCTATGCACACAGATAATCTTCAAGCTCATTTTCTGAAACCTTCCTGCTTCTTTATAATCAGGTGATGGATACCTAAAATAATTTCTCCCCTTACCATCATTAACAGACAAAGGCAAACAAACAGGTACATTTTTTGTTTATCAAAAAGTGCCTTTGATATTTTACATTTTTTACTTCTATTAAACCAACTGCACTTATTTGGCATCCTCACGACAGCCTGTAACAAGATAACACATTTTGTAAACAACAAAACCTTTACAGTCAAAATCACAAGGCAACCTCCACAGAAATACACTACCAGTAGGGGTTCCTAAAGGTAAGCACCTTGAATTTCTACTGTTAACAAAATACATTAACTTCTTATTACCACCATACAACAATTATTTTAAATTCAGACTTGCTATCCAACATACATATATATATATATATATATTTATGGAGAAGTTGTTAAGACTTAAACATTTACATGTTTTAATCTTCCACCAGCTACTCCAACAAGATATACAAGGAAGCATGGGATTGTTAAAATAAAGGTGTTCCAGGGAGGATATAAAATAAGGTTGTTAATTGAGACTCGTATGCCACAACTAAACTGCACCAACAATTTAGTGCTGCAATGCATAGAGTGACTGGGTTAAGTGGGTACAGGATTCCCATTTGACAATACTGGCATTTGTATCACCATTAGGAAACATATGCATTTCATTCTCAGTAGGTCTCTTCCTGAGCTAGACTATTTTTGTTTATTTACTTGGTATTTGATAACCTTATTAAAAGACTAATTTAAACTCATTCTTTTTATGCTGTGGTTTGGCCACAAAGCAAGTGTAGCTACAGACAACCAGTTGAGCCAATCACATAGTGTCAGATCTTTCAACCTCCTAGGGCAAGAATTCTGGACAAAGCCAAAAATGCTGGGGGGGGGGTGCTTTTGCAGTGCATTTTCTGAAGGCTATGAAATCTGAAATTGAAATGGATGTCATTATGTAGTGATTTCAACACTCAATGATTTGCCAAAAAAATGCAAAGTTGATGAGGACCAGAGCAAAAACATGAGGCAAAAATGAGGGCGTTCTGCAACAATTTGGACAGTTAAGATTTATGTGTACACATAAAACATTGTTAAACTAATTACAGGTTATATACATAGAACACAAATAAGCATAACAGGAGAGAGTTTAGCTAATGGGCTTTTTATTCAATACACAAATGTTCTTCAAAGAGAGCACTGTTAAGTGTCTCATGCAAAAGACTGACAGCAGAAAGACAGACAAAATCAAGTACATTCTGTGGAATCAGGGACAGTTGAGAGGGTGGGGATGTGTCTGTGTAGCGGAGGCTACCATACATTTAAACATCTATGCTTAAGACGTCTGGATAAAGCTGGGTAGAGTACTTGATGACACCAGGGAGAAGTTTTAAATATCACTTTGAGCCACTTAAAAAGTTAATGCAGCAGCAGATCTGGCATCATGACGCAGTTTTTCAATATTACAAAGAAAGAAACTGTAATGTCTGTCACTGTTGATTGTCTGTGATCATTCAAAATTTACCAGGAGCAGGGGAAAAGTTAGAGGCACGATCAGGGATGTTTATAATTTCAAGGACAGGTAGGATGTATGGTGTGTGCATGTGTCTGTGTGCGTGCTTGTGTCTGTGTGTGTGCATTATGTGTGCATTGTGTGTGCATTGTGTGTGTGTGTGTGTGTGTGTGTGTGTGTGTGTGTGTGTGTGTGTGTGTGTGTGTGTGTGTGTGCGTGCATGTTCATGGGAGAGTGAATAAGAGGGGTTTACTTTGCCAACATAAAACATAGGTTGCCAGTAGTGATTACTGCAGGAAAGTATTTAATAGACTATAGACCATGCAATTCAGGTATATGTAAATTAGCTATGAGCAATGTGTGTCTCTGTATGTTCTGTTCATTAGATTTACCTGGCCTTTTGTGCAGAGGTCAGATGGTCTCCGTGGAGAAACCAAGCAAAGTACCAGATTTTGACAACAAAACCCTCGGAATTGTTGAGTTTACTAGCTATACGTAAGAGACCATATGTCAATTCCCTGTAGGCAGGTCACAATAAAAAAAAAAGGCTTCTAGTAAGATACTTGGGAATAAAACACATACATAGTAATCAAGTGGAATGTGGCCTTTTGGAGATGCCATGCTACCTCTGACCATGAAAGAATCACATAAATATAATAGCAATGTTGTTTTTTGATGGATACTGACCCTCCCACACAGCAAATCATAATAATAATAATTAAGAAGGGATCCTGTAATTGCCGTCTATTTTTACATATCATCTACCACCATTATATCAGCAATAAGGGGTAGAAAAGGCCGCTAAAATGTTTATATGTTTCCAGAAGTCTCAGAGAATAGTGAACAATTTAGTTACAAGAGTCTAGCAGCAACCAGAGTTGACTACATTGCCCTGAATCCAGCAATGCATGAAATCCTATTTGATGTGAGCTGAATTTTAAACAGACAAAAATGTTTCACTATTTCTATAGTTTTATATAATTCTTCAGACACTAGAAAGTCAACTAAAGAGATGTTTTGTCGCACATAATTTTTTTAGCTTATCTTTAAAATAAGGTTTTATGGAAGGCATTTAATGCCTTCTGAGAGCAAGTAATCATAGACAGGAAATAAAAAAATTTCTAGATTTTGACAAAAAGGAATATAAATCAAGGAAAGAGTAATCTTGAAAATAAATAATCATATTAGGTGGACAGCAAGGAGTTTTGTGAAAAAAAAACACAAATATCTGGAAATTATTAAACATCCTGTGAGAGGAAAGCAGATATCTTTGGATATGATTCTAGAAGGAGGCAGAATCCAGTGAGTCAAAATGATCCCTTAATGGAAAATACAAATAGGGTGTAGTATAGGTAGGTTGGAAGAAAGAGGTGGACATGCTGATTCCGTGGAGACTGATCACAAGTATCTTAATTTAGTGAATGGAAAAAGGCTTGCCTCCAAATCAAGGTTACGATACCTACATCACTGATGTCTGTAAACTGCAATTTGTATATTACAGATTTAGTTATTTTATGTATACTTACATGGGTGCCAGAACCATAGAGAGAGGGGGAGCCCCCCCACTTTTACAGCTGCAAGACCTGTCGGAAAAAATTAATGAAGTGGAGTTATCACGCTAACGTGGATTTGCGTGCAGAAGTTAAACTAATTAAACTAGCTGTTCTTGTTCTCTTACTGCTCTGTGTTACAGGAGTTATGCTGTCGTTGTTCTGTTGGTGCTGCCCCAGAGCCAGAGTCATGCCGGTAAGGAGAATTTTGTTCATTTATGTGCAGGAGTTATGATGCTCATGTGTGTGTGTGTGTGTGTGTGTGTGTGTGTGTGTGTGTGTGTGTGTGTGTGTGTGTGAGTGTGTGTGTGTGTAAAATGTCCCATTTAGGTATACCTGGTGGTTAGTGTTACTCAGGCTCAAACAGAACACATTCCAACAAGTGGTGCTGTGTTATACAAGGAATATAATTTAATACAATCAGGTTAATACAATCAGGAAGGTTAATCAAAGAATGCATACATGTATGCTTGCTCACAGGATTCAGGAGATCAAAATGGGGGAAGAGACCAGTCACCAATGGAGTCCCCCAGGGTTCGGTGCTGAGACTTTTTCTGTTTGGCATATACATCTCAAAAGTAGAAGGAAATACCAAAGAGCTTTGGCCAAACTAAGTTTGAGATGGCTGCAACCTAGAAGCAGTTATTGAATCCCCAAATGACTTGGTCATCATGCAGGAAGGTTTTCCCAAACAATAACTGGTACCGGCATCATTAATTGAAACTAAACTCCAAGAAATACATTATTGTATCCTTTGGGAAGTCATCTACTCAAGGGAACTGCCAAATTGACAATGCCCCCTGAGAAATGACCCAGTTATTTGGCATTTGGGAACTTGTGTGTGTGTACAATGACCTAACTTTTGACCAACATGTGCCCAGAGTCATAAGAAGGTCTTTCTATATTGCACAGCTTATAAACAAATTGATTTTGACTAGATCTAGAGATGTTATTGTCCCCCTTTACAAAGCCCTCATTAGGTCAATCATTTTGTATAATACCCACTTTGGCTTGTATCTGTCCAGGCCCATTCAACAATTGGAATACCCACAGAGATACCTTACTAAAAGAATACAAGTCCTAAACAACAGGTCTTGCATGGACCACCTCAAAGATTTATCACTATACTCAGTATCCTACAGAGTGCTTAGAGGTGACCTGTCTGGCATGCAAGACATCCTCCGACCTAATACAGACGGACCTACTGAAGATCAGCAAGTCAAATGGCATCAGAAATACTCAATCCAGGTATCCAAACTGAATGTTGTGGAGAGATGTGTGTGTGTGTGTGTGTGTGTGTGTGTGTGTATATATATATATATATATATATATATATATATATATATATATATATATATATATATATAAAATCACACAGAGGCTACCACTGTTCTAGAACAGACTATTCATTCAAGTAAAACAAAGCTCATCCTTGTCCCATTCAAATATAACTTGGATCTAAGGATGGGTAATAGAAAATGTACTCCAGGATTGCCCCTCATGCCACTAATGGATAGAGGCAGTTCCTAAATGCTTCATCCCTTACATGGGTCACCTCAAATTAGCTATAGTATGACCACATTTATTCTCACTAGGGCTAATATACAATTATCAGCCATGAGATATGCAAGACCAATCAGGAAATGTTAATTCAAGCACTAAAAGGGAAATTGGCAAAGCTTAAAATGTCCTCCAAGTGAACCTATGTTGTGGTAGTAAATAGTTTTAAAAAATTACCCTTTTTAGATCACAAAGTGCCCCTCTCACTCCCCCCCCCCAGTCTTCAACAGCTTCTGGCACCTCTGTGTACTTATGTATGTACTTTAAATTAGACTCACTGCAGCATATGTCATCATGAAGATCTATTATTTTCTAAAGAGCAAATGGAAAACAAATTAATTTTTCTCAAAAAATACTTAACACTGATACTAAAAATCTAAAGAAAACCAAGTCAGTCCAAAAGGAAACCACAAAGCAGCATTTTAATAATCCAAATAAAAATAAAACAGAGAATGGTTAAGCGCTTTCATCTGTCAAGTCAGACATCTTCAGAACCACCCATATTAAATTATTTCAGTTCTTTACATGTATTTACTGTAAGCATGTTTCTTTAAATACATTGGTTGTTTTGGAGGGGCGTGCTTCTTTGAATGTTGTTAAGCAGAACTTTGAGTTTAATATGGGTGGTTCTGAAGATGTCTGACTTGACAGACGAAAGCGCTTAACCATTCTCTGTATTATTTTTATTTGGATTATTAAAACGCTGCTTCGTGGTTTCCTTTTGGACTGACTTGGTTTTCTTTGGATTTTGTTTGGTGTATACCTGGTCAAGCACTGGTGGAATTATTTTGGTTACTAATACTAAAAAAAGATGTTGCAGCTTGACTGATAGTTTGTATTTAAACAATTCAATTCAGTGCCTGAGAAGAATGGATTTATTTTCAATTTGCTCAGTAAGAATAATTAAAGAAAATGAAGAAAACCCTGGATGATGTGTAATGAATTTAAAAAGCACAATACTATTGACACTACATGCTCATAAGTTCATAGGTGGATATTATACAAAGATGATACCCACATTTATTTTTATTTTATGCATTTATTAATCAGGTAACTCCACCAGACACAACTGCCCTTTTCAGGGGTGACTTGGGAGCACTGTCTAGTTAAGTGACTTGATTAGAGTCACACAGTAGTTAAATGGAGGTGGGGGCAATCAAACCCTATACCACTGACTGAAGGTCTACTTTTGATGTCTTATTGAGAAGGAAATAAAAACAAAATAGCCTCAGGCAGGGCATGCCACCCACATGTTGATTTTCATAAAAATTAAGTAAAAAAAATACAACTGTATTGTGCTGTGGACAGCGTATGTTATCATTACTGACCACAGATATATCTGGATTTCTGACAGAAAGCAACCAATCGTAGGAATGTACTACAACCTTGAGCTTCTAGTGATTAAGATCTGTTCCCAGTCTTCAACAAGCATAACTATGATTACTTTACTGTAGTCAGCCTTGGCCTGCCATGCACAATCTTCTACTGACTGTCTCACATAACGTTTTACCTTCCATTTCTAAAACATGGAACACTACTTTTGACAATGTGGAACAAATGGACAAAATATGGAACATTTAATAACTTCATCCTCACCCTGCTGCATGTTTTCTTTTACTGACTACCTACCAGTACCACAGTGCTTGGCCTTCCATCTCCAAAATATGGAACACTACTGCTGTCAATATGGGACAAATTTGGCAAAATATGGACGGTTTACTAAACAAAGCTCAACTAGGAAACTCACAGTATGGCAGTTAACTCTCTCTTTATACTAATATGATTTGAAATTTTATTTACCAAGGTTACAGTTATAACAGTGAATGTGCGACAGACAATGTGAAGAATAGAAGTTTTTAACACTTAGACTGAGGAAATTTACTCAAAATGAGGGACAAGTGAGAGCTTCCCCAAGCAGACAGCCACTTCTGGAAATTAACGGTGAACACCGTAAGCGGTAAAAACTAGACATGACAATATATTTCAAGTCACTGCTGCAGGGTGAAGGTGCTGCTGTAGGGACTCCCACCCCAACATCAGTCCTGGTAAAAGTAAATTAAAAAGAAAATCTATACACTGCTGTGGATAGTGTCTACTGTTACCACTGCCCTCTGGTTTCCTGCCAGAATTTAAAACAACACATATCAGCCATAGAAAACTGTCCCTGAAGGTCTATCTACAGTATCCACTGTTCCCAGTAGCCTTTAGTCATTTGACTAGTGATTGCTTTAAGAGCACTGTGATTGGTTGCCCTTAGCAACCAATTGCAGGTGCTTAGACTGCATAGTAACAGGACATGATCATGGGATACAATTAGGAGGTACACACAGTTTTATTTTTACCTTTACACTTTATGGACATGGCCTTTTTTCTGTAAGTATGTATATAAAAAAAAAAAGCTTTTGTGTTTTACTCTCACAGAGGCACACCATTTCTCAGCTGGGGATACCCCAATGAGTTCCACTGTGATGCAACTCATGCTGACAACTGCAACTACTTGATGGGTTGACAGCTACAGCAAACACAGCTGGATAGGAATTTGTCCACTGATCCATAGTTTTTGTGGGATTACCAGCCCATCACCTCCTTTAGAGGTGATTCCCCCCATTCCTAATTACTATCTATTATCAATGAAATAAGTCCATCATACTGCCCTTTGCATAGGTTTGTGTCTCCCAGTATATGTCTCATATATCAGACTTTACTGTTAGCATATTCAGTTTTGTTAGGTATGGTTTTGCAGTCTGTTACACTCTGTGCTAGGCTCCGACATCATTCTATTCGCAAAGGACTGCTCAGGCAAGTCACACTGTTGACTAACACTGACAACAATGACTGCTCTTATAGCCAGACAGCTTAGGATTCTGTTTACTGTTCTATTATTCAGGGGGGATTAACCTACCACATCCTTTGAAGGGGACTCCTCATCCTTCCTCCCTTCCTGGATATACCATCCTGTCATGTACTACTGCCTTCAAACTGCATACTTCTTAATGGCTACTCTGAAATACTCTGATATTCACTTGTCCATTGTTTTCCATGCTTGTAATAATTGTTGACTGCATTAATTAACTATGATATCAATCCTTCTCCTGAAAAAGCTGTACCCACTGTTTCACTACATTGATGGCAGAAGGAGTCACAATATCCGTCAGGTTCCTCCAGTAAGTAATATCCTTGTAAGTTCACTGCCTTAATAACCTCTCTGTCATTTGTCTATCCCCATGCTGGATAACAAGCCCTTATAGAATTTACACTGCTCTACAATGCTGCTCAGGCCTTTGTACCTGGCATTGAATCATGTAGAACTGGTAATCATCCTGATGCATCTAATGAACATAAGGTTCCTTTAACAAGTTTCCATAACTGTATCTGGTGTAAGTTTTAGATTTTTATGGGCTCATTAGTTTAATTCTAAGTATGTATTCAACAATTTGTAGACTGGATTCTGTTTGTATCATGCCTTTCTTGGTACTCAGCCTAGTCACAGTTAGGACTGTCTAATCCTCTCTAGGAACTGAAGCATTCCTAATATCATTAAAGGTGTTCTTGGTGGTCCTACATCTCGAGAAACTGCATCTGGACTAGGACATCCCAGATAAATACTACTCTATTTATAAATCTTCCCTTTATTGAGAAGGTTATTGAAAAAGTGCCAATTAAGCATCTTGAATGCTTTATGGAAATTCAAGATCTAGTAGATCCTTATCAATGCACAATCAGGACACATCACAGCAGTAAGACATCTTTGTCACCTGTATTATTCTGTCTTGAGCCTTAGTGATCTCTCTGCTATAGTTGTTCAGATGGGTCATGGATTCCTGATGGACGTTCAGAGATCTAACAGTAGTCTTTTGTCAGCAGTCCTTACGGGAAGGTCTTGCAGGAAGAATTTGCAGCTGACACTTTGTCATTTACTCTGTGGAGTAAGGAGTGCCTTAGGACCATTTCCGGCGCTGCTTTATTATACTCTGTACATACTACCTCAAAGAAATGTTATTAGAAGTAGGGTATTATAGCATCACTGTTATGCTAATGATAAACTGCTGTACCTCTCCTTTGAAGAAAAGGACTTGAACCCCTTCTACCTACGATTCCATTCTTAATTGGATGAGGAAAACCTGACTGAAGCTGTCTTCACAGGATGACAAATGTGAACATTTATTCTATTTATAAACCTTCTGCAGCTCTGATTCTCCATCCTGCCATCATTTCAAGGGAGAAATAGCTTTCCACTTGTGTTTACGCTGAATAATCTCTGTATGTTTCTCAACTGCATTTTTCCAGTATCCCCTGATATTACCTGTTCTTCTCCAGTTCACATCTCAGTCTATCCCTTACATACACTGCTCTTCACCCCAGACTTATCCATCACAAATTTTCTGACACAGCTTATAACCTGTTACATTTACATGACAATTTCTCATTTTATTTTCCACTAGTTATGCCCACTTTATCAATATCAACCACCACCTAAAATATTTTAAGTTCCCAAAACTTTTTCCTGGATTTTTAGCACTACAAAATGTAACCTTCCATCTGCCTTTATGTATAATAATAACCCTTCCTTTCACTGCGACAGATTCATTTCCCTGACACCAAAACCCCAACCAGTTTATGTTTCTTAATCCATATACCTAATGGACCACTTCCTCTTCCATCATTAAAGAAACCAGTGACCTAATCTTATTTTCAGACCTAATTTCCAAACAGATGGCTTTTCTGTTCATAGGTGTAGTTTATTTTTGATGTACAGTTTCTTTCTGCTCTGGACATAACTTGATCCCCACCAAGGAAAACTCATTTAATCTAGTCCATTTGCTAAGTCGCCATTATATTCCTTAATTCTTTCTTATGCCATTCCAGTGCTAAACATGTATAGCAACCTCACTGTCTCTTAATGCTGCCCCATGATCCACCATACATGTTATTTGGTCCCATTAGAAAAATTTTGTTAGGATTTTCAAGACCTCCCCATCCACTATAATGATATCACGTATTCTAATCCCAAGGAAGTAATTAATATATGAGCAGACAAATCCAGTGCTAACTTTACTCCACTAACCTACATTGTTGTCTCCAGTATCCTTGAAAATTTAGTTTCCCCTGAAATCACTTTGGAATAAGTCTTGAAATCTAAATGTAATGCTTCCATGAGACCAGCAGTACCAGTTTGCATTTTCATTAGTGCCAGGTATGTAATACCTGAGCCTCTACTTTTATTTCTTTATTAATACTTTGTTGACCAGGTTAGTCCATAACTTGAGACCCTAGGAGGTATTCATACAGACTAGGGGACATTTGGCCAGGCTACTATAGAAGTTCTTCTGCTCTTTTCAATAAGTGGCATAGGATCATTTACATCCACCTGGGCTACCACCAATTCAGGCAGATGGGGCCACAGTTTAATGATTCATCCACAAACTTTCTAGCCTCAAACTATCCACCAGGGTTTGTGCCTGATGCTTGCTGAATAGCCATTGTGAATCCCATACACAAGGGTGGCTCCTGTACAGATCCAGGTAACTATAGGCCCATTCAGCCTTACCAGCCTTATATGCAAAGCCATTGGACATATCATAGCAGAGCTCATTTATGCAGACACAGTTAGCTGATCTAGACATCAATCAGTTTGGTTTTATGAAGGGGAGGCCTTGTCTCCTGAACCTTGTAAGATTATTTGAAAAGGTTAGTGAGGCTGTAGACAGTGCTCACTTCGCTAATCTCAATCTGGCCAAGGCTTTTGACAGTATTCCCCATGTTGGTATTGTTAAAAAAAAATAGACAAACTTAATATAATTCCCTATCTTATGCATTGTATTGCAAGTTGGTTATCCAACAGATGCCAGGTTGAGAAAGCTGCTGAGAGCATCTCTGATAGAAAAATTGTTTCTAGTGGGGTACCATAATGATTAGTGATGGGCCCTCCCCTATTTACCATTAATTTTCAGCTATCCCAGAAGTCTAGTTTCCCAAGTTTGCTGATGATTGCAAGGTGGCACTGTTATCTGCTCATCCATTGATGCTAAATGGCTCCAGCATGGGCTGGAATATGTACATACCTGGTGTATCTAACTATTTTCAAGTTAAATGCATACAGAGCAGCATAGTAGCACTTGGCAAAAACACTGTTTCCACCTCATATGATTTAAATGGTATTCATCTTCAGACAGACATGGTCATAAGAAACATGGATACTTATGTGGACATTTCTTTCTCAAGCAGTCATTTTTCCAGGGGGTCTGCATCAAATAATTGAAAACCCACATTCCTGAAAATGAAAAGACCGAGATGATAACACTGAATCTGCATTTAAATGACTCCACACATAACCAATAATTTACCCAGGGAAAGGAGGCAGTCAGCCAACACACACAAAAAATAACACAGAAGCATTCTGACCCACACACCCAATAACTAATTATACCAGTTCCAAGATCACACTATAGTGGGGAAAAGGGCAAACTTCCAAATGTTGGCTGACAGCCTCCATTCTTTGGGTAAATTGTTGGTTATGTAAGGAGTCATTTAAGTGAAGATTTGGTGGTGTTGTCTTGGTCTTTTCATTTTTGGGTATGTGGGTTTTGGATTATTTGAAGCAGACCCATTTCCAGCACAGTCAGTAAATCCTTTTATCTGGCCTAGTTAATTTCCAAGGCAATGTCTTCAAGATCCAAAGAAGTCATCCTATCACTGTGCTCTTTCCTTATCAAACCCATTAGTGAATATAATACCTCCTTTGGTATATAGAAATATTGCTCATCTAGAAAGCCCCCAAAATACCTTACCAAGAAAGTCAAAGGACTTAAATCCTTCAGCTGTACTGATAGATTAGCACAACTGTCATTATACTCAATAGTCTGCAAGCTGCTCCAAGGTGACCTGTATCTTGCATTTTTAGCCATGAAAGATGGAGTCCTATTTGAACTTCTCTTTTTTTCCAAAATTAGTGGCTCTACAAACACCTACACTAGAGACCTAAACCTACATAATCAAATAAACAAGACTTGCTGGAGAGAAAGGTTCCTAATTTAAAGTATTCCCAGCTTATGGAATAAGTTACTAATATAGGTCAAACTAAGTAGCACTTTTACTATTCTTAAGACTAGTCTTGATGACAGAAAGGGTAGACACAAATATGTACTAGGATTGTCATTTGACAACCCTTTTTGATTTGTGAAGTAAGCACTATTAAATGCTTAAAATGGAGGTACATACTTTGTGTGCCTACTTAAAAGTATATATGGCTAGACATCTTAATGATCATTGTGACTGTTTCTCTAATATTGTTCCAGTGCTCCTTGCGTCTTTAGTAATTTTCTCCATAGTTAAACCAGATACTGCCAAAATCCTCAGCACAGATTTACCATCCCATTTAGTAACCTCTTCACTTTCCTTATAAATTTACTGTTTCCGTTCTGCATCACTTGGATTCCCCTCCTAATGCTGATCTTTAAGTGCTATTCAAAACTTACCATCCACAGTTTTTCTTACACTAACCACCCTCACTGTTCTTTTCCTCTTTTCCATTTCTGTATCTTCCATTTCTACTTCCTTCCCTAGAAAACATAACTATGAGACCCCTGTACTAAGGTTTTCTCATCGCCTGTCACACCTTGGAGTTGATCCTCCTTACTGCATTCTAAATCCTTTTCCCAAACCTCTCCCTTTGCTGTGAATCCATATTTTCCCAAACATTCTTACCACAACACTTTCTCAATCATTTCCATTCTCTCACATTTTGACTACTTTCTCATCCATTCCATTTTGGCCACTCCTTCTTATGTTCTCCCTGACTACAACAAGATATTCTTTCTACTAGACTGACTCTTCTCTGTCCCTGTTATTTCACCATTGACCCACACATAAAACAGTTCTTTATCTTCCCTCCCTTCCGCAACCTCCAAGCGTTGTATATATCCACCTGACTCTCATCCTTCCACTGTTTATTGGCTATCTCCTACTTGAAAAATAATCCCCATATCTCACCTGAAGAACACATCTAGTATTGTTCATATTTTGCCTTTATTTCTGTATTAAACTCACACTAGTCCAAAGTGATTTAAGTTGTGGCCCCATAACCTGAATATTTTACCCATGTCTAATTTTCCTTTCCTCCAACAAATTTATTTACCTCCCTCCCACATTCTAAGGCCATCACATTCATAAATACATAGATTTTATACAAAATTACTTATTATATTGCCACTATCAATTAAGGTTTTGTAATCCTGTAACCCTTAAAGAACATGTGCAAATGGCCAATTTGGAAGTGTATACAAAATGTCCATTTCAGCCATTATGCATATGCCACATAATCAATTAACAGTAGTTGCACTGAGAAAAATTGACAACAAACAAGGGAACCTTATGAAAAATTAATTTTAGGAAACCCTGATGTCATTATTGAGGTTTGCAGGGTTTCTAAGAATTTTGGTCAGAAGTGTGCAGAATGTATAGCTTCCTGATGCATTCAGGTGGAATTGCAAAAGAGAACATGAAAGTCTGCAACAATACCAACAACACAAAAGTAATGTTTACTGAAACCAGAAGGATAGACTTGTGAGGACTTTACATTTTTGTAAACACTTCTACTTTAGATCTATACATAATATGTGGCCAAAACTCTTATGGATCTCCAACTGCTCTACCCTCTTCTTTTCCATTCCCTGCTTATCTGCCTACAGAGCTATGTTATCATTTTATTTCCCTTTTTTTCTTAACAGTGTTTGTTGTCCATTGTATAACTTAATTACCCAACTTCTAGTCTGAGTTTTATACCTCTCAACCTCATAGAGCAAGAAATCTGGACAAAGCCATAAATAATGGGGGACAACTAGTGCTCCTAGACCCAGTTGGCAGCCCTCTCCCCTCATGGAACTATCCCCTCTAACAGCAGTCCTGTAAAAAAGAAAGACACTACAAAGCCAAAACTAAAAACAGCATATCTGCTCTGAGCTGCCCCTCAAACTAACTATCCTGCCAAGGAACTATCCCCTCTAACAGCAGTCCTGCAAAAAAGAAGGAAGCTACAAAGCTGAAACTAAAAACAGCTTATCTGCTCTGAGCTGCCCCTCGAACTAACCATCCTGCCAAGGAAATATCCCATCTAACAGCAGTCCTACAGAAAAGAAGGACGCTACAAAGCCAAAACTAAAAACAGCATATCTGCTCTGAGCTGCCCCTTGAACTAACCATCCTGCAAAGGTTAATACATACAAATTCTCTCTGTGTATACCACAATTGCTAGCCTGGGTCTATAGCACTTTTAGATAGCCCCATTTACCATACCAACCCCTAAAAACTAAACCAGTTTGGGCAAACTAAAGTAACCATCCCTACAGGATGCCCCAAATGTATTTCCCATAATATTAACCAGAAATTGGAAGGAAATCAGAAAGTATTCCCTAAAATCTAACAAAAATTGGAAGCAAAATATAAGTGTATTGCATGTCCCTAACCTGAAAAAGGTAAACCTAAAACAGTACTATTTCATATAAAAAAACCTTACCTATAAACTCCAGTCATATAACTGCAGGTTCCAAAAACCTTGCGTCTGGTAAAGCCAAGATCCTTGTGGCTGGTAAAGCCCTGCTCCGCTCTCCTCGCTGCGCCTGGGCTCGCTGCACACCCCTCCCTGCCCCCAATTTCCACCTGCCCCCACTGCTGCTAGCTTTATAGCTACAAAACCACACCCCTCCTATCTGACCCAATCAGGATTTCACCCCTCTTTGGTATCCACCCCTTACACCCTGCCTCCATTTCCTATCAGATCCAATCAGTACTGTACTGCTTATTCTAACCCAGCCCATCACCCCTCTCCCCAGTATTCTGTCTTACCATCTATATAATACTGAAGGCTCTATATTTAAAATATTAACACCAGCCACCAACTATGTCACCATCCAAAACAATGTCTCTACTCTCTCTGCTATCCCTTATGTTAATTCTATACCTCCTCTCCACTTATGAAAATCAGTCTTACCTTGGTTTTCACTACCCAAAATGTCAAACTACCCCAGTTGTGTCAAATATGACAGCTCACCCATTAGGAACTCCTATACCCAACTCCATATCCACAATATTACATCAACCTATTCAACCTAGATACATCAGTTCAAAATCTAAACATTATCAAAGACTTATATACAAATTCCTGAAGCTAATCATAAACCTAGGCTATAACCTCACAATGGATGGAGATATTCACCCGAACCCTGGCCCTTCCACTCTTGATATCTCAACCTCTTATGATAACAACCCTACCAAATCACTGTCTACAAAGAGGTCCCCCCAACTCCCTCCTGGTATGCCACCTAAATATTAGGAGCATAAATAATACGGTACATAACTTACATGCCCTCCTACAAGTTCAATCCCCTGATATTCTGTGCCTAACTGAAACCTGGCTAAAACCATTAACCTCGAAAAACAAAGTCTTACCACCTGAGTATAATATACTTAGACTTGACCGTACAGCTAGGAAGGGGAGAGTAGCTGCACTCTTCAAATCCACACTAAATGTTACATCTGAGCCCATTCAACCACTCCAAATCAAGTTCCAAATTAACAAAAACAAATGCATAAATATTGTCTGCTTGTATATTCCCCCAGGGAATAATACTAACACACTAGAGGACATCCTCCGCTGGTTATCTGATAACTATCCACAAGAAACCATAATACTTGGAGATTTTAACATTGACTGGAGCACCTGCTCCTCCCAATCTCCTGCCATCCATTATAAACCTGTATGGGTTCACACAGGTCATATCCACCCCCACCAGATTAGGTAAACTTAACCAAAACGAAAGTATATCAGACCGGATACTACTCAACAGCCACCCCCAAATGTATACATCAGGGACCATCCCTGATGACCTCAGTGATCACTTTCTCACCTTTATTTGTAAACACAAAACCTGTAACTCCCATCAGCCCACCTATAGAACCATAAGAAATAATAAAAACTTTAACCCCAGCAAATTTCAGGACAAACTTAATCATGCAGTTGGTCTGCCCTAAAACACTTGCCCCCTGACGAAGCGGTTGCTTACTTTAACAATCAGTACCTCTCCATCCTTGACTGTCATGCTCCCACTCACTCCACTAGGATCAAAACAAAAGTTGCCCCATGGCTATCTAAAGAAACCAAATCAAAAATCAGAGTCAGGAATAGGGCATGGGCTACCTGGTGTACCACAAAACCCTCTCTAGAGCAAATTAAATTTTGGCAAATAAGGAATGTGACTAAAAGATCCATCCAACCAGATAAAAAAAACTATTACTTCAAGCTCCAGCAAGGAAACCAAAATAATCCTCAAAAAGTCTGGGCAGGAATAAACAAACTACTGCACCCAGGTAAAACCATCACTCAACCTCCCTCGGCCTCTACTGATAAACTACCAGGGAGGTACGTCTCAGGTCATTCACACCAGCATGTACAATGACTGAGTCATAGTTGTATTTGCTTTGGAGTGACCTGAGTGCTTGCGTTATGTGGCGGATCCTAGCACCCGACAGGCAGCTCACCGTGACCTTCTCTTTATTCAGCCTGGTGAGCGGGACGTCAGTGTGTCTGACAACAGAGTCACCTATTACAAGAGTATCAGGTGTGTTATTCAGCCTTAAGGGCTGTGGCTGCTTGGCACACTGACTTTGTGGGCTATGTGTTGTGCGTGTTTTGTTTTGAGGTAGCGTTTGCTTGGATGTCTGCTTTGGAGGTCTCTGTTGCTTAGGCAGATTTTTATTTAGAGCCTCCGAGTATGTTTTTGTGTATTTATGTGTTTGGTTCGCTGATGTGGTGGGACTATGTGATACTGGAATTGTGTTGTGTGAGGTTACCTTCTCCTCCTGACTGGTTACACCAGTTTTGAGATGAGAGAGCTCAGCCTCCAGTTTGGCTAAATAGTTGCATCTCTCACATATATTTGAACCTGTTTGGAGGAGGAGAGGGTTGTCCGTGTACATGAGACAGTTGTAACATTGCCTCAAAATTCCCAGATTCACCAGCTGGACTGGAGAGGAAACCATTGACTGACCTTTGGACATGCTAGAGTAATATAGGGAAACTGAATTTAAGATGGGCCAATAGAGGACAGGGTAATCGTAGAGAGTATAAGAGTAAGCAGTGCTTATGGTTTAATAGTGCTAACTTGTAGGATTACTTAATTGGACCAGTGAAGGGCCTTAGAATGAGAATATGGTGTTTAAATTGAGAGACAGAGCAGTTCTAAGGGAAAAAGTGAAGAGCAGACTTTGTGGAGCGAGGAAGAGTTTAAACCCAATTAGGAGGAGCTCTCTGATCATGTAGCCCAGGCTGGTATGACCCTGACCTTGAGCAGCATCTTACCCTCACCTAGAATGATGCCACAGTACAAAGACAAAATGATCGATTTTAACAATTGGCTAAAATTTTGGTGTCATTCAAAGGGGATCCAGTGTCTGTCAGCCTGGGATGACATGCTCGACAAACCACATTGCTTTGCTAGGGATGGCTTGCACCTGTCACCACTGGGCTTTCGGATATTGGCAAAGGCTCTTGCCACCCCCATAGTGCCTTTTTTAGGCAAGGCTCAAAAGTCAAACCCACCCCCATAGACAGCACAAGGAACAAGGAACTAAGGGTAATGCTGCTTAACGCCAGAAGTCTTAACCTCAAGATCCACGCACTCGAAGCTCTCCTCAGTATGGAGAACATCGATATCTGTGCAGTGACAGAAACCTGGTTCAAGGCTCCAGAGAGCACCCCAGCACTACCAGGCTATACCTCATATCATGCTTTTCGGCCCCAAAACCCAGACCGAACCACAAAAGGAGGGGGATTTTCCATATTTATCAAGGATATCCACACCTCCAGGTTAGTGGCATTGCACGAAGTATCGGAGACCATCCATGTGCAACTAACAGTGGGCAAGACTGCTTTTCAGTTTATAGCATCCTACAGACCACCCTCTCAAAGTCAGGAATCCCACTCGGCTTTCCTGAAAACATTGGAGAACATGAAGATCTCTCCGAACACCATTATATTGGGTGACTTCAACTACCCAAACATTGACTGGGAGCACTACTCAAGCCCCAGCACCTTAGCCCAAAGGTTCCTGGAAATTATAAACTCAAATGCTATGGAACAACTAGTCACCACTCCCACAAGAGGGGCAACATACTAGACCTGATCATTACCAACATGGGGACTCTATGCTCCACACCAGAAGTATATCCCTCATTGGTAAGATCAGACCATAAATTAATTTCACTGGATGTCCACATCCCGACCCCACCCCCAGCCCAGAAAAACCACAATGAAAAACTTCTCAAAAGCGAACTTCTCACTTCTCAAAACCGAAGTGGAATCCTTCAAGGCCCCAGGGCCAGTGAAAACTACGGCCCAAACTGCAGAATCCTATATAAATGCATTCTATGGACATCTCCAGGAATGCATGGATCATGCTATCCCAAACAAAATCAAGACTCAATCATCCAAAGGCAGGCGTCCAGTCTGGTGGACCCCTACCATAAATACACTGTACAACAGAAGGAGGAAGCTACTACATGATAGAGCAAAATCCCTAATAGGGAAGGCATCTCTGATCAGTACTAGCAAAAAATTACGATCCCTCATAAAATCCTCCAAGGCCAGCTTCGAGAGAAAAATTGCACAGGACACCAAAGACAATCATAAGGCTTTTTTCAGTTATGTTAGGAACCTGGGATGCAACTCCCAGACTTGTTCTGAGTTGATTCTAAATGACAAAAAATACACTGAACCCACAGATATCGCCAATATCCTGGCAGACAGGTTCAGTGCAGACTTCTCCACCCCAAAAGAGCAAGTATCTATCCCGGCAGAGGGCTGCCTCCCAAACATCTCTGATGCTCAGGTGAAGGCTGCCCTCTCCAAAGCAAAAAACACTGCTTCCATGGGACCAGATGGTGTCCCAGGTTGCATCCTACATGAACTCCAAGAGGAACTAATCCCTCAAATAAAACAGCTATACAATCTCAGCCTCACTACAGGATATGTGCCCACAGAATGGCATACAGCAACAGTGGTCACACTCCACAAAGGTGGAGCCTCTACGGACCCTGGAAACTATCGCCCCATAAGCCTGACTAGCTTAGTCTGCAAGGCTATGGAGAGGATCATCGTGGAGCTCATAAACAAAGACATTGGGGACCTACAGACACTAGATCCTACCCAGTTCAGCTTTGTCAAGGGCAGATCCTGCCTTTTGAACCTGGTTGACTTCTTCAAAACAGTCACCAAAGCCATAGATGAAGGGAAGGTAGACCACACAGCCTATCTGGACCTTGCAAAGGCATTTGACACAATACCCCACTCAGGCATCATAGATAAGCTATCCAGCTTAAATATAAACCCCTATGTCACAAGATAGGTTGCAAACTGGCTCAAAGACAGAACCCACAGAGTGAGAGTTGCTGGAGCCATGTCAGACTCGAAACCGGTCACAAGTGGCGTCCCACAGGGTTCTGTCCTGGGACCACTCTTGTTTGGTATATACTTTTCCGAGGTACAGGCAAATGTGGAAGGACTATGGCTCACCAAGTTTGCAGATGACTGCAAACTGGGCGCCATAATTGACTCTCCAGCTGACACAAACATCCTTCAAAAAGGTCTCACAGAGACAGATAACTGGTGCCAGCGCCATGGTTTAAAGCTAAATGCCAAAAAATGTATAGTCATACCCTTTGGCAAAAACAATGTGCCCACAAATTACCACATAGGCGGAAACCCATTAAGTACAGAGAAAGTTATTAGGGACCTGGGGACCCAAGTTGATAGCAATCTCTCCTTTGAAAACCACATTGCCAAAGTAACAGTAACTTAGTACTACTCACACACCATACCAGTTACAGTAACTTAGTACCATTCTCACATCATACCAATTACAGTAACTTAGTACCAGTCACACGTCATACCAGTTACTGTAACTTAGCACCATTCACACACCATAGCAGTTACAGTAACTTATTATAATTCGTACACCATACCAGTTACAGTAATGTAGTGCCAGTCACACACCATGCTAGTTACAGTAACTTAGTACCAGTTACACACCATACCATTTACAGTAACTTAGTACCAGTCACACACCATGCCAGTTACAGTAACTTAGTACCAGTTACACACCATAACTTAGTAGCATTTACATAGCATACCATTTACAGTAACGTAGTACTATTTACACACCATTCCAGTTATAGTAACTTAGTTCCATTCACAAAATATAACAGTTACAGTAACTTAGTATGAGTCACACACCATTCCAGTTACAGTAAATTAGTACCATTCACACACCATACTAGTTACAGTAACACAATACCATTCACACACCATACCAGTTACAGTAACCTAGTACCATTCTCACACCATACCATTTACAGTAACTTAGTACCAGTCACACACCATACCAGTTTCAGTAACTTAGTAGTATTCACTCAGCATACCAGTTACAGTAACTTAGTACTAGTCACACACCATGCCAGTTACAGTAACGTAGTACTGTTCACACATCATACCAGTTACAGTAACTTAGTACCATTCACTCACCATACCAGTTACAGTAACTTAGTACCATTCACACACCATGCCAGTTACAGTAACTTAATACCAGTCACACACCATACCAGTCACGGTAACTTAGTACCATTTGCGTAACATACCAGTTACAGTAAGTTAGTACCATTCACAAGCCATACAAGTTACAGTAACATAATACCATTCACACACCATACCAGTTACAGTAACCTAGTACCATTCTCGCACCATACCATTTACAGTAACCTAGTACCAGTCACACACCATACCAGTTGCAGTAACTTAGTAGTATTCACTCAGCATACCAGTTACAGTAACTTAGTACTAGTCACACACCATGCCAGTTACAGTAACGTAGTACTGTTCACACATCATACCGGTTACAGTAACTTGGTACCATTCACACACATCATACCAGTTACAGTAACTTGGTACCATTCACTCACCATACCAGTTACAGTAACTTAGTACCAGTCACACACCATGCTAGTTACAGTAACTTAGTACTATTCACACAACAAACCAATTGCAGTAAATTAGTCCTAGTCACACACCATACCAGTTACAGTAACTTAGTACAATTCACACACCATACCAGTTACAGTAACTTAGTGCCAGTCACACACCATGCTAGTTACAGTAACTTAGTACTATTCACACAACAAACCAATTGCAGTAAATTAGTCCTAGTCACACACCATACCAGTTACAGTAACTTAGTACCATTCACACACCATACCAGTTACAGTAACTTAGTGCCAGTAACACACCATGCTAGTTACAGTAACTTAGTACTATTCACACAACAAACCAATTGCAGTAAATTAGTCCTAGTCACACACCATACCAGTTACAGTAACTTAGTGCCAATCACACACCATGCTAGGTACAGTAACTTAGTACTATTCACACAACAGACCAGTTACAGTAACTTAGTACTCGCTCTAAGTGATCATTTGCCCATCTTCACTTATCGACTCCCCTGCATCTCTCAATTCCCCCACACTTATATTACTACCCGCAACCACAAAAATTTCAACCCAACAAACTTTTCAAATTCTCTAAAAGCGATTAATTGGAACAATCTAAAGACACTATCCTTAGATGATGCAGTCTCCCACTTTAACTCTACATTCTTAAAGATACTTGATTCCCAAGCTCCCTTAAGGACAAAGCGAATAAAAATAACTCTGCCCCTGGATTACCAAAAATACATTAGCAGCCATGCCTCAGAGATAAAGCCTGGGCACTTTACCAGAAAATTAAGACCACCAAATCCCACATTGAATACAGAACACTGCGAAACAAAGTAAAAAAGCTTACTATCTCTGACAGACAAAATTATTTCTTTACCCTTCAAAACAATAATAAAACAAATCCACAGAGATTCTGGAAAGGAATCTCTACCCTCCTTAACCCTAGCAAACCACAAACCCCCACCCCTGATCCAAATGCCCCAGACCTAGACTTGGCTACTCAATTTAACTCCTTCTTCATTGACTCTATTAGCAAACTAACTTCCTCCTTTTCTACTTCCACCTTATCATCCAATACCCCCTCACCCTCTCCCGCAAAAACACCACCATGCACTTCTCTTACTTCCCCATTCCCAGCTACTAACTCTTCACCCACTCTAACTTCCTCATCATCCTTACCAGTATCAAATACTTTCCCTCCCCACTCTGCTCCCTTCTCATTAAAACCTATATCCACTTCTACAATAAAGAAACTCCTTCGAAAACTGAAGCTCGCACTAATGCAACTGATAACATCACCTCATACTTACTAAGCATAGCTGCTGATGGAATTGCCTATCCCATAAGCATTCTCATCAACCGCTCAATCCTGGAATGTGCAGTGCCCCCACTCTGAAACAAGCCTTCATCATCCCTCCATAAAGGTGGAAAAAACTGCAGTGTTAACAACTTCCGCCAATTGCTATCCTGTCCCCATTTCTAAGCTACTAGAGAAATGTGTCCAACTTCAACTACTACCATATCTTTTAGAAAATAACCTTCTTACATCTACACAACATGGCTTTAGGCCAAACCATAGCACCATGACAGCCTCCTCTCCTTTCTTGAAACCATCAATAAAGCACGTGATTCCGGAAAATTGTCTCCACCCTACTACTTGACCTTTCTAAGGCCTTTGATACTATCTCACACAGTCTGCTCCTAACTAAACTTTCCAACCTTAACCTTTCTCCTTCCTCTTTAAACTGGTTCTCCAGCTACCTGTCAAACAGACACCAAGCTGTAAAATGGAAAAAGCCACTTCCTCTTTTCTCAATACCCCCACGGAGTGTCCCAAGGCTCCATACTTGGTCCTCTCCTCTTTAACATATTTATAAATGATTTTCATAAATCTATCCCATTCTCTGACATTATCCAATATGCTGACGATTCTACCATTATTTGCTCTGCCTCATCTGTCCCTAAGCTTCTAAAGCTCACACAAGAAGCTTTCTCAATTACTGAGCATTGGATGAAAACAAACCACCTAGCTCTAAACGCCTCTAAAACCAAACTTATGGTATTTACCCCCTCTAAAACTACTCCCTTCAATACAAACAACTTCTTGATTATAAGTCAAAACAACTCAATTCTAGAACTAGTGTCCGAAACTAAGTTACTTGGTGTCCAAATTGACAACCAGCTTAATTTCAACTCTCATCTTCAACTAAATATCAAAACCCACCAAAAGCTGGGTATGCTCTACCGTCAAAACCATTACCTCACAAAGACCTCTAAAATCACTCTCCTCTTCCTTTCTTATTCCCTCCCTGCTCTATGGCTCACCTCTCCTAACAAATCTTCAGTCCTCTCTAAAGAAACAACTTTCCTCTTGCTACAATAAGATCGCCAAGTTCAAGCACCGCCACAGGTCATCAACCCACCACTGTTCCTCTCTTCAAAAACTAAACTGGCTTGAACTTCCTCATCAGCTCAACTACATTCAGCTCACCCTAGCCCATAAGCTCATAAATAACCCCTCTCTGTCCCTCCCTATCTTCTGCTTTTAAGTTACATCTACCAGACAGAGTCTTAAGGTCTAACAACCACAACCTACTAGAAGTACATAAACCAACACGTCCCCCAGGCAAATACCTTCTATCCTCTAACCTAGCCGTCTTTGGAACTCACTCCCACCATCCATTCGTACCACCTCTAATCGTTATTCATTTAAAAAATCTCTACACACACATCTAAAGTTGCAATGGGAATGTTCCTGTTCTCATCCATCATAAAAATATGGAACTCTTAATCCTTCATCCATTCTTAAGCTTTTCAACAAAGCCTATTTATCTTATCATTCCTTCATAACTACATTCATTTATAACAAAACAACTCTACCTCTCTAAAGTCATACACAACTCACATCTATTTTACCTATTTCTATTACACTGTATTATATGAATGTTACCTAAAATGCAAAATCAATGACTGTATCCTATTTTACATTTGTATAAGTATCTAAGCTATCTATTGTTTATTCCTGCCCTCTGGTTTGTTTTAAGGGCTTTTTAAATTGTTTGTACCTATTTTGTGTGTCTGTTTTTTTGGAGCTTTTCTCCCCAGGACTCCATTGAAAACGGGTTCTTTTAGGCCCAATGGACTATCCTGGTAAACCAACTGCAAATAAATAAATAAATAAATAAATAGTACTATTCACACACCATACCAGTTACAGTAACTTAGTACCATTCACACACCATACCAGTTACAGTAACTTAGTACTGTTTGCACACAATACCAGTTACAATAACATAGTACCATTGACACACCATACCAGTTACAGTAACTTAGTACCATCCACACACCATACCAGTTACAGTAACTTAGTACAATTCACACACTGTACCAGTTACAGTAACTTAGTGCCAGTCACACACCATGCTAGGTACAGTAACTTAGTACTATTCATACAACAGACCAGTTACAGTAACTTAGTACCAGTCGCACACCATACCAGTTACAGTAACATAGTACCAGTCACACACCATACCAGTTACAGTAACTTAGTACCATTCACACACCATACCAGTTACAGTAACTTAGTACTGTTAGCACACCATACCAGTTACAGTAACTTAGTACTATTCCCACACCATACCAGTTACAGTAACTTAGTACTGTTAGCACACCATACCAGTTACAGTAACTTAGTACTATTCACAAACCATACCAGTTACAGTAACTTAGTACAATAATCACCCAAAAAAAATCACAGACACTCACTCACACACAATAAATCACCTTTATTTGTGTAATTCAATGTCCATTAAATGAAATATTACAAACTTAGAATGAATAGAGACAAATAATGTAATAAAAAAAAATTCAAGTACATGTGGACAACTGCACTCTGACCTAAGCCTCAAATGGTTATAGAGGCACAGTACTCCAGCTGTAAATGAGGTACTGCATGTCTGCACTGGTACTATGTGTATCTCTACATAACGATACAGACAAAGCCAATTGCACTATGAATCTCCAAATATTTCTGCAGGATTCAGAGGCAAAAAAGCTTTCTGCTTTGTTTCAGTTGGTGTGTGTGTGTGTGTGTGTGTGTGTGTGTGTGTGTGTGTGTGTGTGTGTGTGTGTGTGTGTAGCAGAAGCAGCCAACTTTGAAATATGATTTTATAGAAACATCTTGCAATTTCATCGGTTATTGCTGCATATTGCCTAGGTGCGATGTAATGACTAAAGGTAAAAATAAATCAAGGACAGTAGGCTATAGCCTTATGTCCACCCAAACAATGAGTAGCTGGCTAAGTTTATTTTCCATTTTTATTTCATTCTTTCTTTTCTTTTTTCTCTCTCTCTCTCTCTCTCAAAATTGTGGGTGTGGAATCAATACTTGATTTTTTTTTAAATAATGCAATTTTTTGGTTGGGAGCAGATTATGCATAGACTATCAATTTGTAGGGCAAAACAATTGCATTGTGCCTGAAATAGCAATAATAGAATAATATAAAAAGCAGTATGCTTGCTTTGTCTGAAATATTTTAACACAACTGTATTTCAGTGCATTAATAAATTAATTTTTATGAGCTACCTCATTCTGTATTATTTTTTAACTTGTGAAACTGTATAAAGCTAGATTTCTTATGGGATTCTACACTTTGAACAGCCCATCTCTAATTAAAGTGAGGAATGACATACTCAGCATCAATGAATTAACAGTTTGTGAAAAAGTCCAAATGTTGTTTAATCCCTTTAAGTAAAGCTGTTTCCTGGGCCCAGTTAATATGCAAGTATTAGAAAGAAATTCACTGGTATTTGTAGAAAAGTAAACTGTGTTTGTACTTTAAAAGCAAGTTCTCAAGAATTGCAAACTAGGCTCTAGGGTATACTTGAGGTGCTGAGGTTAAAATGACAATTTAAACTATGTGGCTAAGCCAAACAAGTTATAATTAAAGTAAAGAAAGTAATATCTGCAAAGTGAACACACACATTCAAGACTGTGAGCAATGAAGCAAGACCACTTCTTGATTTATGTTTTGCACTAATTCTTGATTGCTTTATAATGACCATCTCTAGCCTCATCAAAGGCTAAAGATTGCTCACTTGCTTTGAAGTTCATTTCCATTTTAAACAAGGTATTAACTTATACTATGCATTAACAGCAGACTGACAAAGGCTAGCTGTTTGACATTAACCAGCTGCAGTGTGCACCTTTTCTGTCAGTTACATGACACACATGTTCACAGAGAAATTGTGCCTGTAAACCACTGGGACCACCCTCAACTGTTGTTATAACTGGCCATCTTGGGAGGGGGGTGAGGAACACATAAAACAGGAGCAGAGTAAGAAGCATTAAGAGGCGTAAGACATAAAACAGCAACATGATGAAAGATACTACAGAAAGTTTCATGACCTGTCATCATTGCTTTTCTTAATTAACATGCATTTTTGCATGATCTGTCTGTGTTGTGTGCACTTTAAATAATGTAGCATACAGAAGAATAATTCAGTGATGTAAATAGGCACAGTCAGTGTACTCGGCTGAAGGGTGACGCAGGAAAAAAATGTGCTCCTAGTGCCCCTAACTTGTTCATAGTTATATAAGCAACATACAGCTGCATATAACATGTTCTGCAGAAAAGCATACTCCTGTTAAAAGCATCCCTTTAGTTTCATTTTGCAGCCTAGAGCTCAGAGTGATGAACAAATTTCTAAAGTGCACAGGAAGTAACATTTAGTGTGATGTCTACATTTTTAATTGATTGCTGGGTGAGAAGTCACAACAATATGAGGTTTGTGTTCAAACTAGAAGTTCTAGGCTACTCCTCAGAAATGAATTAAACTACTGTGCATTTTTCATTGTCCTGTGGACTTGCATGTGTAAGTGAGAAGCTACACCAAGTTTTCAGCGATGATTTTGTATTGTCTCAGAAGAAGCATGCATACCCATTTCACTTCCAGTGACATCATTTTTTTATTTGTATTGGCTTACCAGGATAGAGCACTGATCCCCATGGACCCTTTTCAGACTCTGCCTGGGGGGCACTGTCTGGTTAAGTGACTTGCTCAAAATCACACAGTTAGGTAATGGAGGTTGAGGGAGTCAAACCCTGGACTACTGAACCACATGAAGCAGCTTGCTAATAGCTCCTTAAGCTTCTGTATCAACTGCCAGGCATTAATTTCGGAAACTGTTAATTTCTTTAATTTTTTGTATATTTTGTATATTTGAATTAATTTTATATTAATTATGAACATTTTAGTTGGATCACTAGCTTCAGTACTAAAATCTGCTAATATATCAAGAAAAGTGCACACATTTGGCCTGATTGTTCTAAACATTGTTATATAAATTTTTAATACACTGGTTTGTCAAGAGCATGGCAGCCTGTTTAATCATTTGCTAGTATGTAGAAGTAAAGCTTGTTTTATGCAATATCCCATTACAATCTACAGCAAATGTCAACACAGTCTAAAACTGTGCGCTTTGTCTTATACATAAAGTTTGTTACTGGTCTTTTTGAAAGAAACCAAGCTGAACATGAAAGGTCTCTGTAAAAAACCACTTTGTCTTGTGGTATCATTTTGTCTCAGTAGTTTTGAACAGGGTCTTTGTTTCCTATCTCGCTGTCCTATTTTAGGTACACTGCACACCAGATATGTAAAATCAACTTTGTGATATTTCTTTCCCATGGGATAAGATATGAATATGCACTTTTGTTTCAGATAAAGCTTTTGAAAACAGCAGTTCATCTATAAAAGTACTATCATGCCAAGTAAAAAAAGATAGGGATGTTGTAAGTGGATACAGAGTAATGCAGTTAGAATCCATGAAACATATAATTGCAATGCCTTAGATTTCAAAAAAATAGCTCAGGTTTATAATGCTCAGACAGTATATTTACTTTTTTATAACAGCAAGAACAGCATGGCCTAGGAAAGTGGAATGTGGTAAATCCTGCCTTTCAGAGAAAGTAAGATGTTTTAAGTTATCTCAGAAAAGAGCCAATGATGGGTGCATAAGAAAAGCAGTGCTACAAAGGAACAGGTTGGCATAATGGTTAAAGTGATTACCTTACAGACACAAGGTGCAGGGTTTGATTCTCACATGGGGTAACTGGCTAGGCTTAAAATGGCCCACAAGGGCAGTTGGCCTAGTACTAACATGAAACTTAAACATAACAAAAAATGTTTGAAGTAATCCACTATACATAAGATGTAAAGTGATTGTCTGGCAGTTGATGTACAAGTTACAGTTGTAAGTTGTATTACCAGAGTACAGGGTTTGACTCCATTAGCCCTGCTGTGTGACCTTGAGAAAGTCACTTAACCAGACATTATTCCCAGGTCACCCCTGAAAAGGTACTTTGTGTCCAGTGGGCCTACCTGGCTAACAAAGAGGATTATTATATTTTGTTTTACATACAAGGTTTTCAGGGAGATGTCATAAAAAGTGAGAAATCAGACCGTCTTAATGACAGCACTGGTGAATTTGCAGAGCAAAAGTGCCATCAGACCTGTGGAATGCAGGCCATTCAATATTATCACAACACGGAAGGATGGTGACTGTTGTAATGTCATGGGATGTTTTGACTGCAGGTTCACTTCAGATGCTGTAGGCACTAAAATCATAATTCATAAATTCAAAAGATATAGCAGACAACACTAAAATGTTCACTTAAACAACCCCCAAATAGGGTCTGTACCCCCCCCCCCCACATGGAATCTATCTTTGTCTTGGCATAATATATCATGTTGATGAAACATATATGACATTGCTGCAGCATAAGTTTCTGCCATCCAGTATCATTGCTGTCATGGGCATTGTATGCAACACCTTGCTCATAAAGGCTGGTCAGCAGAAACTCTCCCTAACAAAGTCATTCAATGGTCATGAGTGCCTGCAGTAGGACTTCATTTTCATTAAGCAGAAATTGTCTAGTCTCTTCTGTCTACCATATCTGTAGACATGCTGACACCTTTGAAAACAAGAGACATAGCTGTAGCGAATATACTGCTGTGTCTGATATTATGTCAGCTACAGAAAAAGCAGTCCCTGAAATGTACCACACCATAGTCAAAGGCTATATAGGAACATATACAGCAGTTTTACCTGCCACACAGGCAATGTTAGGGCACAATCTCTCAGGTAGGTTCTATGGGTATTTATGGAAGAAAGACTGTACTCCTGCTGCAATATTTAGGTTGACATAATTATGCAATGCCAAAATGGGAGCGATTCATATGTGCAGGCATAATACAACTTTGAATAACACCATACACTTCCACATATTCTCAGAGCTTAACTTCTCCAGAATGACAGTCATGAATTTATAAGAAGTTGTAGTCCTGATACTGTGGACCACCTTATTGCCAGTAACATTTGTGTACACATAAAACATGTAGATACACACATTACTTATTGCTGCCTTTAGGTACACTACATTCTTGTGCAAGGGCCCATGGTGTTAGGACGTTAGATAACTATACCTTAGCAGACCACTACCTCTACAGAACTGTTCATTGTCCTCCAAACTGCAGGTATACTTCCACTTCTACACATTCACTTCCAAGGTTTGTGCACCTTAACATTTAATATAGTGGTGCATTCCCTAACCACAAATTATACCATTTTGCATACTAAGTAAGTAAACAAATGAGGTCAAGTCCCATCACTGTCTATGAAACACTATTTCATTGATGCACTTATGATACAAGTAATACAGCAATGTGCTTAAGCACATTTCTGACTCAGACTTGTGAGCTTGCAGAGGAGAACTACACAAGTACATGTATTAGGTTTCTGATTTCTGAGCCACATTAGTAAACTTTGACTGGTGGCAGGGAAGAATCACAACAGTCACACCATTCATTCCCGTACATATTTTTCAGGAAACATATAAATGTGCAAGAGTAGATAGACCTACACTGATATGAGACTCTGATATATATCAGGAAACACCAGGTAGTATACTGGCACCCTGAGTTGCTTTATCATAACTTCACAGTATAACATGTCCCTGCAGGATGCCAAAATGCAACTGACTGACATTTTCTTCCTCATAAAAGTGATACCATTGCCTATGGTGGTCCATCTGAAGTTGCAGAAGATGGTGGAGGTTGCAGATGACAGAGCAGCAGGCAGGCATATGGATCACTAAGAAACCTCCCAAACTGGATTGCACAATTGCTTACATTGTATGCGTGATTTTTTTTGGCTGTTGCACATTTTCTCACATTGTATGCATGATACATTGGCTGCCATTTCACTCCATTTAAAAGTAATACCATTTGTAGTAGATTTTCATATTGCAATGGCTATTCCTACTATTCTGCAACAGAGATTGCCCGACTGATGCATGAAGGAAGTCAAAATCATGCTGTATCTTCCCCAGAGCAAATTCAGAGAGTAGCTACTGGGGTCTTGCTGTCATTCCCTTAAAAAATACACCTAAGCCAAATCCCACCCACTTGTAGATCTACATCACCCCAAACATCCACCCCTCCTACAATGTTCTACATAACATCTCTCCCTATAACCCCAGTTTCCCTACTAATCTCTCTCTCTTCTCTTACCTATCTCACACTTTTTCCCAACCCTTGTCATAACTCTCACAGACACTCCACTACATCTTAATATCAACCTCACTTCCCATCCTACTCATCCATCTCACATGAACTCTTTACCTCTAACCCAATCTATTTTTTTCAAACCAAAACTGCTCCCAACCCAACCCGCCCTGTACTCCACTCTTAAATGTGGTACCAGAAAAGCACTACTCTCACACAACCCAAGCTACCCTTGCCCAACACACTGCCTCACTCTTCTACTCCACCACATCTCTCTCTCACTAGCTAGCAACATCCACTCCAACCCCGGACCCATCCCTAACATCAATCTCACCAAACCCTCCACTCAACCCACAAACGCAAAGTCCATTCGCCTTACAACACTTAATGCACAAAGCCTAAAAAACAAACTTCCTAATCTCCATGCCTGGCTCTGGCTCTAGCAAAATCCTACCACCAGGTTTCCAAATCATTGAAAATGACAGAGCCCACAAAAAAAGAGGTGGAGTAGCAGTAATCTACCCCACCTCCCATACCATAACTCCCTTCTCCAATAAAATACCAACCTTTGCCAATGCTGAAATTATAAAAGGTTTACTAAAACTAAACAACCACAAGTCCATATGTATGACTACCCTCTATATTCCCCCTGGTGATAATATCAAAACTCTTGAAAACATCCTGTCCTGGTTCTCCTCCAGTATAAAAAATAAAACCTGTATACTCAGTGATATCAACATCAACTGTAATACTATTAATTCTGAAGCCTCGTCCCACACAATCAACCTGTACAACTTCTTCCAACTAATACAATCTCCAACCAGACCAAATAAAGATGGTACTGCTGGTGCCATCATTGACTGGATCCTAACAACTCACCCAAACCTTATCACCAAAGCTGGGACATTACCTGATTCTCTCAGCAATCACCCTCCAGTCTCCCATATCCACTGCATAAACAACACCACTACATCCAAACCTGCAACCTCTCCTCTTTCAACCCTCTAACTTTCTCCGAATGCTTAAAGCATACTGACTGGTCCCCTCTAAAAACCCTTCCTCTAGATGATGCAGTTTCCTACTTTAACCACTCATTCCTAACCCTTCTCAATCAGCAAGTCCCCCCTGAATCAAATGCATCAAAATCATTCCCTACCAATGGTTATCAAAAGATACTAAACTAGCCTTGCACCAAAGGGACAAAAAATGGAAACAATATCAAAAACATAAAAACCCTAACACACTCCTAGAGTCTAAGCAACTATGAAACTCTGCAAAAAAATAATAATTAAACACAGCAAAGCCCACTACTCCAAACTCCAGTCCTTGCCCTCAACAAATCTCCAAAAGTTTTGGGATTCCATCTCATCCATGCTGCATCCTGACAGCAAAGAAACCCCCTGCCCAGACCCCAACCCCTTCAACTTTGAAACAGTCAGCCAGTTCAACTCATTCTTCATAGACTGCATAGCTAAACTGCTGGCCTCCTTCCCAACCCCCTCCTCCACCACCACCCTAATTATCAACCTTCCTCCATATCCTTCTGCCTCAAGCCCATCCACACAAGCACTATAAAAAGACTTCTCCTCAAACTCAAACCCTTTCGCAGTGCACCCGACAACCTTCCACCCACCTTCCTCAAACAATCTGCAGACAGCATTGCCTATAGCATCTCTATTATAAATAGATCTGTACAAGAATCATACGTCCCTTCTATCTGGTGCCATGCTTACATCATCCCCCTCCACAAAGGTGGCAAAAATACTGATAGCACCAACTTCAATCCTATTGCCATCCTTTCCCCTCTTTCTGAAATATTAGAGAAAACAACACAAGCACAACTCAAGGCACACCTAACACTAAACAATCTCCTCTCCCCTACCCAACACGGTTTCCACCTGGCCACAGCACCATGATTGCCCTTCTTTCCTTTCTTGAAACCATAAACCTCGAATGCGACTCAGGCAAGTTCGTATCCACACTATTCCTAGATCTGTCAAAGGCCTTTGACACCATCTCACACACCCTACTTGTATTCCAACTGTCCACTCTACATCTCTCCCCCACCACCATTGCTTGATTTTCCAGCTACTTGTCCAACCGCCAACAAGCTGTCCAATGGAAAACTTCAACCTCCCCCTTCCTTCCCACACCCACAGGTGTCCCACAAGGTTCTGTTCTTGGCCCTCTTCTCTTCAACCTGTTCACTGACCACTTTCACCAATCCATCCCAGACTCATCTATCATCCAATATGCAGATTACTCAACAATCATCTGCTCAGCCGTCTCCCCCTCTGAGCTCCTAGCAAAAAGTCAACTAGCCTTCTCTAAAACAGAAACCTGGATGTAGTTTAACCATCTAGCACTAAATGCAAATAAGACCAAATGTTTTTTCACCTACCAAAAACTCCATTGGAGAAATCCACATTCACCATACACAGCCAAAACAACACCCTCCTTGAAATCATTCCCAACACCAAGCTTCTTGGTGTCATTATTGATGAAGAACTAAAATTTGACACCCACATCCACTCCTCAATCAAGAAAATCCACCAAAAGTTAGGTCTCCTCTACAGACACAACCACATCCTAAGCCCCTCTACCCATCAAACTCTTGCATCCACCTTCCTACTCCCCTCCCTTATGTATGGTGCCCCTCTTTTCATCAATCTCCATCTTGGCCTTCAGTCCAAACTTGAATCCTGCTACCACAAGATCTCCAAATTTGCAACCAATTCAAAAAACTCATCCCACCACTGCCACTCCCTCCTCACCCTCAACTGGCTTGAACTACCCAACTACCTCAGTAACCTAAAACTCACCATTTCCCACAAGCTCATCTTTAAACCTGCCAACTGCCATCTCTCGCTACTTCCTTAAAACCTTACATTCCCAACCGCTCACTCAGATCCAAAAAACAAAATTTTCTTCACGTCCATAAACCTGCACGACCTTCTGGCCATCAACTGTTGTCCCACTCCTTAGCTAAACAGTGGAACTCTCTCCCCACACACCTACGCAACCTACCTAACCATACAAATTTCAAATCTCAGCTACTCTCTCATCTTTCTTACAAATGGAAATGCCCTTGCCACGCTCCAACTTAACCCCTCCCCATTCCACCTTGCACTGACTCATCCAACTACCTCTACTATTACTTCATCCCACCTAAAACAATCCCTCCCCTACCAAAAACCCAAAAACTAATTTTCTCCCTGTCTATTGTACTATACTCTCCAATCTCAATTATACTATTACCCTCTCCATGCATAATATTTTCCTAACCTACTAATGGCTAGTAGCTATATATTTTGAAATTTTAAACCTAAAATTGAGTTTATAACAAAAATATTCTCTTTGTGTAAATGTTGAAATTTCTGTATTGAATTATGTCTTTTCATTTTTGTAACATTGTGACAAGCCAGTTGCAAATATGGAGCTTATTAGTAAATGTTTAATTAGCTGTATGAACTATGTCCTGGTAACATGTGAAATGTAACTTGCAATTATTGTGGAGCTTTTCTCCCTGGGCTTCCACTGAAAATGGGCTCTTCTTGGCCCAGTGGACTTCCCTGGTCATCAAACTTAAATAAAATAAATAAATAAATAAATAAATAAAGTTGATGACCTGGCTGTATTGCTCAGCACAGCCATGTGCATTACTAGGATAGAGCAGCACTGCAGGCATTGTTATGAGGTACTGTGATCCCACCACCCTGAAGATTTTTTTACAGGGGAAACAAAGGCTAGGCACAAATCCATAATGGTACTTGAAGAGTTTGTTATTGTAAACTGTTTTATTTTGGGGAAATTTTGTTATTGTCCTATACAGATGTATTCCTGCTTGCAGGTATTTCTTTCATATGCAATTGTATATTTTTTGTGAGGTAATGTGAGGGGCTAACATATACGGAAAAGGCACTAATGGAAGTTAATGAAGCACAGCTGAGTTATTTCTACGGGTAATCTTTTTATTCTTATGTATCACAAACAAGTGGAATAAATTCTACATAGCTATACTAAATAGGATTAAAGTAACTACAAACCTTGTGGGAGTAGAGGTAGAAACAAAACATCAATAACATAAAATAAAATGTAGATAAGTGCATTAGATGACTTTTTGACAGGCATTCATGATAGAAGGCAATGGAGAGGGTAAGAAATATAGACATTCCCAGGGCTGACATTGACAGCTTGTGGGCATAACTGGTCATGTGGCAACAACTGATCACTGAGTACAGGTCTGAAGAGCAAGTCTTCACAAATACATAAATAAGTTGGAGACAGTCTCAAGAAGGATTTGGAGCAGAAATAATATAAAAAAGTACCAAAAGGAACTTATGTAGGTCATCTGGGAAAAAAATTAAGTGTGCCGTGTGTGTGTGTGTGTGTGTGTGTGTGTGTGTGTGTGTGTGTGTGTGTGTGTGTGCGGGAGGGGGGGTTTACAGTGGAGTCTTGTGTACCACACAAATTTCCAAGAATATAAAATGAATATTAAAGAAGTCCAAATCATTTAAAGTGAGAAAATGTGCAAACAATCTGAAGATTCTTGTATAGCTGTGGTGGATTATAGAAAATGCATGGAAAGTGTGAGCAAGTATTTCCAAAGAAGACAGAGTTATACCCATGGAATCTCCTTTCTGCATGGCTGATAACTGCTATACCAAAGCAGGCAGATGACTTAAGAAACATGTTATAAACATTAGGGCTATTCTAGGAATTGGAATTTACAATGAATGGGATGCTAGTTTTATAGGAAGGTAATGTTTCAAAAATTCACTAAAAATGGGGAAAACATATCATGCACATCAAGGAATTTGTTTATAATATCCATATATAAAATAATTCTAATTATCTGACTCAGTTAAACAGCAGTACAGTTAAATTAAATTTAATCAGTTCAACAGACAGAGAATTCTTAACACAGTTCAAGGTATGCCAGCATCATGAAGCTGTAGTCAGTTATGATGTTGTAGATGTACTCTTATAGAGTGGGCGTCCTGAAGAAGAGGCACATGCAAACAGTTGGAGGCCAATATTCTTAATTTAGAAGATGTGAGAGATTCTATGTATAATCAGCCAAGGAAATGTGCTCTCAGTATGCTGCCATCTAACGATCTGGGATGCAAACAGTTTTTACTGGGCTTGAAGGCCTGCTCATCTTGACTCATTAGTTCATTTCTGCAGCATATTTAAAGACACTAAATGATTTGTGGTTTTCTCTTATGTATGAAAAGTATATGCTTTACATTAGGTTCATAGTGTCCATAGCAGGAAATCAATCAAAAGATCATCTGGTGCCTGGTGAAGGTTATTTACTATTTGTGTTGATAATGGCCTTTGAGGCCTCACCAAGGGTGAATTTATGGCTACATATCCAATCATCTAATCTAGATTTGAAAAGAATCAGGAATTTGCATTCGGACACAGAGCCAGAGCAGGAGTTTATTCCAGAGATAGAGAATCTTTTGGGGGAGGTATCTGTGTTCCTAGCAGGTCCTGTTTATATTGCAGTGTAGATTTAGATCCCTCGAGTGAGTATTTGAGTGTTTTTCAGTTTACAAACATTTACTATCCTGTAGGCCAGACAGATATCATCATGGAGAAGTCTATAAAAAATAAAATAGTGTAACAATACTTTCAGATGTTTTGTATGGTTCACAGCACTTACACCTATGTTTTTTGGTGACAAAATGCTGTAGTTTTTTCTAAATGAAGCATTTGTGTGTGGATAGGTACATGCCTAAGGGAGTATGAAATTCAGTTATGGGTCTAATAAGGGCAGTGCAGAGGGGGACTATATCTTTACTGGACCTGGATGATATTATTTTAGTGATTAGCTGAGAGAGGTAGAAGGATTTTCTAAATATAGTTGATAGCTGGTGGTTGAGAATGAGTTCATTGTCTATAGACATGTCCAGGTAGCTGATAACAATATCACTTTTGAGTGTCATTTATGTGGTAGTTGTAGTGTTGTTCTTCTTTCCCAAAAAAGTACAATGTTGCATTCTTTTTTTTGTGTTGTGATTTATTACAGGGTTTGGACACCATGCATTTGTATGGGTTAGTCCCTCTTGGAGAATGTGTGTCATTTCTAGTGTTTATGACAGTTCAGAGTCAGCAAACACGGTCAGTCAGAAGACCTTGACAGCAGCCTTTAAATTAGCAAAATATAAGTAGATTAGCTGTTACAAAATTAACCCTTGATGAATATCACTGACTGAGTTTTTGAGGAAAGCATGTCACCTCCTCCAATAGAATAGATTCTGTTTGATAACCAACTCGCGATCCAACAAATTATTTAGGGATTTATTTTTAGTTGGGTTAGTCTATCAATGATCCCATTATGTCAGATAGTGTCAAAGGCCTTTTCCAAGTCCAGGTATGTAGTATGTAAAAATTTGTGTTTGTTAAGCACCTCAGTAAGTTAAACAGGTTACAAATGCAGGATCTGCCCTTCAAAAATGGAGTCTGGTTATGGTCATGGGGTTGTAGACTGCCTATGTCTTTGTTTATAAGTTCTATGATAACAGGTGTTCGTCACTTTATGTATGAGGTAGATGAGGCTAATTGGCCTGTAGCTCCCAGAGTCAGTGGTTGGGCCTCCCTTGTATAGAACAGCAGTTATGAAAAGGAGTTAGACATTTAAAAAGTTTATTTAAGAAACTTTTTAAAGAATTAATGTTCTTGGTAGTTTTCTAAAATAGGAACAGGGGGTTGTTTGAAATAATTATATTGCATTTTAGAGTAACATTTCATACAGCATTTTTATGTGCTCCATAAAATAAATGTATTTCTTTTTAGAATAACATTTCATGTAGAATTTCTATGTGCTCCAATATTCCTCCCATTCTAAAGTATGGTATAGTAAACAAAAGAAATAATTCCTTCATAATAAATTGAGATATGAATATTATCATTACTGTTAATGTATTTACTTCATAGTGAGAATCTGAAAGTACTTAAAATGAGCAGAAACATATGATTATTCTAACTGCAGGAGTGGTGATCCTATCCTGTCTGGTTTGTCAAATTCTTAGAGGTGCTTTCTTATCCCAAATCAATTTAAAGCTCATTTAGTCAGACTGTGGGCATCACATGAAGCCACAGTTAGAAAAATAAACTACCATTTTATTTAGTCTGTAATGGTCAAATTACTGGCTTCTGTTAACGTGGTTGTATCATGTAGCCAATATACTGAAATAAGGCATGAAGAAGCATTCCATCTCATTAAGAAGAAAATTGGTAGGTGGATTTATTTACCAAGAAAATATTTGCATGTCTGGTATCTGAAAATGGATTTCTTTTTCAACTGCAGTAATCACAGACAGACATACATTTATTAGAATCCATGCTAGCTGCAGATGGCATGTCTTTTAAGAAATGCATGCTATGCTATGCAATATCTCCCTTTATCTAAAGCAAAAACTATGAATGCTACACCAAACATTTCTTACCAAAACAAAATTTGTGGATTTGTGTCCAGAGTCTCACACAATTTCAGAGGAGGACCTGAGTTCAAGGGGTTGTGGATGGATGGATAGATCGATGCAAAATTTGTGGTTTTGTGTCCAGAGTCTCACGCAATTTCAGAGGAGGACCTGAGATCAAGGGGTTGTGGATGGATGGATAGATGTCAGACCAAGATTTGAAACTATATAGTGTTCTCCTCCCATTCCTTAGAACTCCCTGATACTTTGTTACAAGAATAAGTAAACCTCATTTTAAAGTGACAGATTACCTCACTTTTTGAACTTATGACCTATGAAAGCCTAACACTCCAGATATAATAAGTTACTGCACCTTTGCTTGTCTTACATCTATATATTCATGTATAAATACTTTTATATGATATTTTTGCCCATGAAGCCATGGAGTTAATGGAAGATTGTGAGATATTTCATTATGTTAACCATGAAATTTAAGTAATTTGGTAGCTACATTAATATGCTTTGCCCAATACCACCGCTTTCCATGGAAATTAAAAGTATACTTTGAAGTAAGCACCTTTACAAATTTCAATAAGAAAAAGCACTATTACTTCAAACAGGTGCAGCAGAAGGCTGAAAAAATCCAGCAATCAACATGAAAACTAAATTGTGATTATAGTGTTTAACACAGTTGTTCAAAATAACAAAAACACACTATTATATTAGTACTATAGAAGATATGACATTTCAGACCACTTTTATTTAGTTGCAAATATGCTTGTTATGGTAAATTTCTGACTATAACTAATATTAATTTTCTTCCAGAAAATATATCTCAGAAAATATTTTGTGTTTTAAATAGTTTAGTTAATTGCTTCTGCAATCGTCAGAATTGTCTAGTATTTTCAGCTTTAAAGTATGACCTAACATATTAAGAATTTGCTTCAGTCTGTCTTTTTTCCACAGTTTGTTTCACTTTGTCTGATGAGTAAAATTCTCTCTAGTAAACTATGAGTCCATTTTGTAAAAGGTTTTGTCTGTTTTGTGTGCGTGTGTGTGTGTGTGTGTGTGTGTGTGTGTGTGTGTGTGTGTGTGTGTGTGTGTGTGCGTCTGTGCACTGGAAAAATTATCATACCAGTCTGGGTGGAATTCTGCACTCGGTAGCTTTCCTTAAATTGGATGCTGACATTTTCATAAATTCATAAAGTGCATGGAAACATTATGGCTGTTTTCTCTTCCCTTAGTGAATCACATCCCAAAGGACCAATGCCTAAGGAGATCATGTTAGACAGGTGAAAAATATCACTAAAAAAGGTAACTTAAGATGTTTCTTTTACTTTTCTTAACCAAACACTAACATCAGAGCCCTTTCAAGCACATTTATATTAATTTTTGAGTGGATGCCTCCGGATGGGTTTTGCCTGTTTCTAGTTGTCATTGTGCATTCTGTGCAAAATGCCCAGTCACACCCAGACAGGTTAAAGTGCTGTGCCTGAAATGATCAAATATCCATGACTTCTTGGTGACACAAAAACAACATAAGATTTGAATCCATAGGGTGGTAACTGTGGTTGTTTCAAAACAGATGCAAGCATATCTGCTTTGGGATCTATTTGCATACATCCTTGAAGGATGTATTTCTAATATTTGGCAGATTGGAACTTGAACAGTCACCCATTAAGTAGCAGAGGGCTTTTCCTTAAGGTGCAGTTCAGTTTTCACCCTGCATTGAGCTCCATCCTCCTGCACAGTGAGTTGCAGCCGTCTGTGTTATGCTTAAACCATTAGGCTATCACTACACTGTCCCAACTCTGAAAAAACAAATAAAGCAAGGACATGACTATATCACTAAATTGTATACTATATCACTAAATTATATACTATATCACTAAATGATATACTTATCTTTTTTACTTAAAGCCATTACCTTTATGTGTACGAGTATTACAGTTTATTAATTAAACATTATAAATAACTAATGCCTGCATAACAAAAGCATTTCTTAGTAACTGAGTAACCTGAAAAGTAAATTCTTTAAATGATGATAAATAATGGTATGTTATACACCATACAAAACAACAGTAGCACAGAAGCAGTGATTCCTCATTTCCAAAACTCAACAATGTAAAAATGAAACAAACAGCAGGGCAGGCCTTAAGTAAAATGGTGCCCCAGGCAAAGGACTCCTTTGGTATCTCTGTTGCTGCCCCATGTACATCAGCTTGTGCCCCTGTTCTCCCCACCCATCCTGACCTACTCACACCATCCAGTTACTTTTTTTCCTTTTCTCAAATTATGTCTTAAGCTTTTTTCTTGAATTCATTCAGCATATTTTAACTGGGCAAGAATGCACTCTAATAACTGTGAAGGAAGTAAATTAATTAAGCTGGGGGTCTGGGGACTACTAGGCCTTGAGGTGCATTTTAGATTTTTTTAATTTTTTTTCCCAGTGATGTCCTGAACACTTCCAATTAATTTTCAGCATTGCTTTTTCTGTATCCTTTCAACACTGCCTATCAGACCAAGTAATAACTGTTCAGGAAATAACTGTATTAAGCTAGGGGTGGGGTTATAGATGCTTTGAGTTGCATTTTTAGAGTTTTTCTCAACCTTTTAATCTGAAGATGGCCTGAATAAAAATCATGAGTAAGAAAATAAATTCAACCTTATTTTCTTCTAAGGAAGAAATATAACTTGTGCCCTAGGCTTAATGTTTAAAACTGAGAAAATAGCAGTTCACAATAAACTGAGAAGACAAATGTTAGCAGGGGTACATAAATTATATATGGGAACAGTACTCCCCTGCAAAAAAAGAAAGTTAGTCAATTTCTATGTATCTCTCTGGTGTTTGATTCAAATGAAAGTTAAAACACAAATGGCCTCAGTCATATATTCCAAGTTGTACTTCCTTTTATTTTATTTATTTATGTATTTATTTAAGTTTGTTCATCAGGGTTGTCTACTGATTACAACAGAACATTTGCAGGCACAGCCCAGGTGAATAAATTCACAAAATAAATAAATACATAAATAAATAAATAAACAAACAAAAGAGAGCTGACTCACAAACACAAAAGTAATCACAGAAGGTACAAAGTTCAACAGACAATTGAAACAATGTGCAAATATTATTAACAGAGCAGAAAAACACGTGGATTAATTTTTTGTAGTAAATATAAGAGGTAAGCAGTAGGTGGAAATAGAGGGTCAAAGCAGATGTTATGCAGGTGAGGGAGGAGTTAGGTGGGGTGTCTAGTGGAAAAGCAATTGCTATCAGATTTTTGATGTAGGTGTCTTTTGAGTTATGCTTTGAAAGAGGGGAAATAGGAGATTTATTTACGGTGTGAGGGAGAGATTGCCAGAGTTCAGATGAAGGAATGGAGAAGGAGTGGTCAGTGCAGTTTAGTTTGGTTTGGCGAGGTCTGAAGTGACAGAGTCAGCTGGGAGTAGTTGCAGGGATTGTAGGGGATGTTTTTGTTTTATGGAGTTTGACACCAAAAGGCAAGAAGGCATCTGGTAGAAGTAGTTTGAAAAGAAGAGACCCTAGGAGTAGCTCAGCTGTGTGGGTGACTGGAAGCTGTCTAGCTTTGGAGAGGGTAGTGCAACAGTGTTTCTGAGAGAGGGAGGGAATTGGAAATGAATTGGCAGATTTTATTTTCAGTTGATTGTAAATGGATGAGTTTTTTTTATTTGTTTTTTTTTTTTATTAGAGGTTGTAGATATGGGAGGGAGTCCGAGTCAATTTGAGTTCTAGATGGTCTGGGGAAAAGGGAGAAATGTTCCAGGAGCAGTATAAAAGAGAGTTGTTCTCTTTCCCGGTGTTTTCAGTATGGTTACAGAAGGTAAGTGAGTGGTCCAGCCATTAACCTGGTTATTTAAGGGACATGGCTGTTTTTATTAGGATACCATTGAGATCTGTGGTTATTAGATTTTTAGGATATTTTTTCAGCTTTTTTGAGATTCCAAATATCATACTGTTTGTGTTGGGTGGGTTTAGGAATAACGTATGGTTGTTTAATCAAGAATTAAGAGAGTGGAGGTCAGACTGAAGCTGGGTTTGAGTAGTTTAATGTGAAGGACTGCACTGATGGACAAGCATATCATCAGCATAAAGAGTGATAGGAAGGATAAGGAGGTCAGTGGGAGCATTTTTTAACAAAGATTGTAAACAACAGTAGGATGCGAATGGAGCCCTGGGGCACTCCTTTGGTACAGTTTGCCCTAGGAGACAGGGATGAGTCAATTTTGATTCTGAAATACCTGTTTGCTATGAAATCTTCAAACCAGCTGACAGTGTTGGAGCTAACATGAATAAGTGCTTGTAAGGATACTTAAATCATATGTGGGAATAGCGCCCACATTCTTACCTGTCACACATACATACATACAGCATGCCTACCTATACCTTATTTATTTTATTTTATTTATTTTTTTAACATTTGTTGACCGGGAATGTCCGACTAGGTTCCACAGAGCCTGTTTTCAGTGGAGGCCCGGGGAGAAATACTCCAGATGCATGTCTTTGAAATGTGGGAGGAAACCGGAGTACCCAGAGGAAACCCACACGAATACAGGGAGAACATACAAACTCCACACAGAAGGCACCCCAGCCAAGAATCGAACCGGAGAACCTCTTTCTATGAGGCGACAACGTTAACCGCTGCACCACTGTGCCGCCCAAAGACACCTGTCCCCAAAAGGCAGCTACCATCTGTGTATTCTTCTGATATCAGACTGGGACAAAAGTTAAAAAAAAAACAATAGAACATATTAACATCTTTTAACCTGGTGCTATTAAATGTATGTAAACAGCATGCCTTCTTACCCCAATCCCCAAAAGATAGTCATAGGTATATAGATCTGATGTTTGATTGTGAGGAAAGTGAAAAGCATAATGATCATAGTACTGCTTTCTACTTGTTGCTGCTAGAAAATACCTTGCCTGTAGATAAGCTATAGTTAGCTTCTGTCTACATGTCTGTGGTTTATTTAGAAAGTTAAAGAAGTAATGACCACACTTCCCCCAGCCCCAAAACAAGCTATAGCAACCTTTTGTGCACACCTCTGAGATTTGTGAGGATAATAAAAAAATGTGTTGTCCTCTATTAGGCCTTAGTCTGATGGCCTATGCAGAGTATCCTAAGGCTCACCAACTTTCTTTTCTATCTCATACAGAATTCTGAGAGGTGACCTCTATCTCGCCTACAAAACCTCAAACAACCCCGTCCTGTGAAAGCTCCAAAATATTCAAAAAACCTTGTAACACCACAAATATTCATACAACAAACCTAAACCTGCACTGCAACATAAACAAACCTACTGGTGGTGTGTCTCCTCAGGAATAGACTTCCTTTTCATACTAAACAAAGTAATCCCTAACACTCTTTAAACAAAACCTGAGTAAATGGATATGTAAGCATAAATGCATCCTAAGTATGGCCCCGCAATCCCTCATGACAAGGGATACTTTGTAGTGGGAATTGCATTGAGTAGCTAAAAATTATATGTCGAGATCAGCTGCTTAGTAGTAACCTGTGAGCATATGAAAGCATGACAAGAAAGCTAGCCATGTCTCTGCATTTCACCCAGGGTGGAACACCTAAGAATATTCACCCAACACTACTAGATTGTAAAAAGGATCCTGTATGGTGATCAAACCCATTACACTGTCATTATTAAAACAAAAGTCCAACTGGGCTAATTAGCTATCCTTCATTTTGCTTTTTCTTTATTCCCTTTGTTAACAAGGCAAATGAATTGGATCTAATAACTGGGCCACTTTTGATCGTGACCCATGCCAAATGGCAACAACAAATGTACTCAGTATATACATGAACAAGTACAAGAACATGAGATGTAAGTAAGCTGTAGTGAATTAGATATATACATAGTTATTGCCTTAGCATTTCATTTAGCTGAAACAAGTATAAAATTACCTAATATATTTGAAAAATACGTGAAATATCATCTGAGAAATTCAGCAACAAGAAAGTAAGGCAGATGAAGATGATGATTGCAGTTATCCCCTGGGATATGCCATAATAAAACAAAAATTTACAAGTTTTCAAAATTATATCAGCAGTCGTGGAATTAGTCGGATGCAGTAATGTCTTAACTTAGAAAATACAAACAGGTAGACAAGGTTTCTGTTTATTGCAAGGGGTACTTTGAGTCATGCTACTCACCATTGACAGGTGATTCAGAAATCTGCTTAACTCACTTTATTTGAGCACTAAGGGTTTCTAAAACAGATATTATTTCAGTATGCCTCTTAGCACCTTTATTATAACATCTTTTCAGTATTCCAATATCATTTTGTAGCTATATTACTAAAATAACACACATGCAAAGGCTTTTTATCTGAAACACATTACTAGACTCATAACAGCAGATGCATTCTTCATGACTTAATCTTAACTATACTTTCTAATTGAATACGGTTAGGTGTTCGTCATTGTCCCATTTTTTAAGGTCTGTTTGGTACAGCCTGGGAGATAGTAAGGTAACCCATCACCAATTTATTTCTGTGGAGGTAAGGCCTCCAAATTGTCCCTATGATGGGGGCTATTTCCCATCACCTGCCTTACTTATAACTACCTCTGAGGTTATCCAGCTTCATGGTACGGTACCTCGTTTGTGATGCATTGCTTATTTGGTCTTTTGAGGTCGTCTGAAAAGACTTTCACAAACTGAAAGGTGACTCGTCTGCTTGCTCCTTGTCTTATAAGTTTAGTGTCCATGTACTTAACTCATCTGTTACTCACTTACATCAAACTGTAATTACATCTAAAATCAAAAGTAATACTAGTAAAACTAAGATGCCTTGGCATTTCAGAACTTTGCAAAAATGAATTAGTCAACTATTAATAGTGTAGTGTCAAAGATTAAATGAAAAGTGATATTTTACAACAAACTTTTAAAGCCCTTCCAAACCCAGATAATACAGCAGCCTATGAAGAATTATTCACAGAAGCTCTGTACAACCATGTCAGTTATTGCATAGAGGCTGCTGTGCCTTTCTGAAGTAAGCCCAAAAGTAACCAAAAAAAGTAGTGAAATCCAAAATTAAACAGAGTGTACAATGAGAGAAGACAAAGAAAAAAAGTCATAGTTAAAATTAGAAAGTGTAACACCAAAAGGGAGAAAGACTCTCACGTCAAACTGAACAGCCAACTAAGAAGACTAATTAAGTCCAACAAAACAAATGTTATGATGAAGGGAGTGTCTCAGGCCAAGGATAACCATAAGGCCTTCTTTAGCTCTGTCCATAACCTCAAAGGCAGCACACAACAGTGTGCCAAACTGTTTGTAAATGGAGCCAGATTCATAAAACCAGGAAATATAGCAGATCTTCTGGCTGACAAATTCAGCTCCAACTTTAACCCCTCTCACCCCAGCTTCCCCATAGGAAATGCAATCTAAGGAAACCCCTCCAAATGTTAGTAGGGAGCAGGTCTTAGATGTATTCGTTAAGGACATGAATACAGCTTTGATTGGCTTAAGTAGTATCCCAGGATGCCTCTTAAATAGTCTGAAATATGACCTGTTAGAGTCAATTGTGTCACTATTCATCTATAGCCTCCACATAGGCTTCATACCAAATGACTGAACGACTGCAATAGTAATCTCTCTGCACAAGGCTGGACCATCAATAGATCCCAGGAACTACAGACCCATTAGTTTTGACTATTCTCATATGCAAGACTATGTAAAGAACTATGATGGAAATAATTAGCAATGACATCAGAAACCTTCAGCCACTGGACCCAACCCAATTTGGTTTCATTAAAGGCAGGTCATTCCTTCTGAACCTGGTGGACTTCTTGAGAAGGCCATCAACACAATGGATGGGAGAGAAATTGTGCATATGCCTACCTCTTACTGACTAAGGTATTTGATACAATACCCCAGTCAGCATTGTAAATAAACTTACAGGACTACGCATTAACCCCTATGTAATTTGCTGGGGAGCCAGCTTGCTCACAGATAGGACCCAGAATGTTAGAACTGGACAGACCACCTGCACAAAGAGGTCAGTCACCAGTGGAGCCTCCAGGGCTCCGTGCTGGGTCCGCTCCTCTTTGGCATTTAATTTTTCAAAGTCAAGGCCTGTGTCAAGGTCATCTGGCTTATCATGTTTTCAGATAAATTCAGGCTAGAAGCTACCATAGAATCCCCACCAAGGTACTGACATTCTACAGGAAGGTCTAACACAGACAAATGACAAGTGCCAAAGCCATTTCTTAAAACTCATTGCCAAGAAATGCATAATAGTACCTTTTAGGAAGTTGGCCACTCAGGAAAACTACCACATTACTAAAACACTCATAAAAGTAGACACAATAATCAGGGATTTGGGGAGTCATGTAGATAGCAACCTGGCATTTGACCAACATATGTCTAAGGTAGTAAGAAAATCAGTCTATGTCACTCAGTGTCTAAGTAAGGGCATAGCATCTAGATCCAGGGAAGTCATTGTGCCACTGTCCTCATCCCTCATCTGACTCAACATTGAGTATAACTGTCCCTTCAGTATGTATCTCACCAGGCACATGCCTAGAGGATCTTCACAAAAATAATTCACAGCTTAAACATAGTGCCCTAAGCAAATCACCTCAAAGCCCTATCTCTGTACTCTGTTTCCTACTGACTGCTGAGAGGTGATTTATGCCCGGCATGCAAGAGATCTTTGGATCCTACTCTGATGGACCTTTTGCATATCCACAAAATGAACAACACCAGAACTACTAGATCTAAGCATTTAAACTTTTCTTGCAACTTAAGTAGGACATGTTATAAGGCCAGGTATGTATCTCAGAGATTTCCCATTCTCTGTAATCAGCTTCCCACACTTGTGAAGCAGAGCCCTTCCCTAACCATATTTAAGCACAACCTGGACCTGTGGATAAGAAATCAGAAATTTACCCTTGTCTGTCACCTATGTGTCTGATGGACAGAGGCAGCCATTAAGTCATACCTTAACTAACATACACATCTTAAAATAACCTCTAAAGCACAATAACATGTGGGATACATTTTGGTTGCATATCTAGGCTTATAAAGTCCCCAGTGGTCATTAGCCTGTTATACAATACATCTATGAATCTGCTATACGCTATAATTTATTCTTTCTCATACTGAAATATAGTTTCATATACATGTGTTATTCTTTCCTCGTACTACAGGGTAGGTTTCCCATGCAGACCCACATGGTATGCAAGCAAAGTATTTTGGTATGTCTTGTTCATATTAACTGATGTTTAAAATACTTATCGAACATTTATAACTTTTCGGGGATTGCTTTTATTGGGCATTAAAAGTGATGTCTATTGTATCTTTGTAACATTATTTTTTTTATTTTATTATTTTTTATTTCAGTTTGTTAACCGGGAAAGTCCATTGGGCCAAGGTAGCCCGTTTTCAATGGTGGCCCGAGGAGAAAAGCTCCAGACAGAAAGATAATATACAATGTATTAGTACAGCATACAAGACCAGCAGTTTAACATTCAATGTACAGCAAGACAAGATTATACACATATTGAAATATATGAGCGGAGTCAGTCACTTACAAGATATTTACAAAAACAAATTTCATTTAATACAATATATGTTTTTAGGCAAAGGAATTTTAGAGACAGGAACTGAAGCTGTGGCAGGGATTGTGAGTAGGATTGAATAGGGATAGGTGTCAGGAATCGGGTAGGATGGGTACAGGAGCACTCCTAGAGGGAGGAGAGGTGAGAGTGGAGTAGGGTTTTAAAGGAGGGTAGGTTTGGGGTAGTTCTAATGTGAGGGGGAAGAGAGTTCCATAATCTAGCCAGGGAGAATGATAGTAGAAGTTGCCCTGGTGCATGTAAAGGCTTGTAAAGTTCCAAGAGGTTCTTATTTGTGTATCTAAGTGTTCTATGTGGCTGGTGAAGTTTTAGGGAAGAGGAGAGTGATGGACAGTTAGAAGGTTTAAAAATCAGCTTGTGTGCTGTAGTTAGTTGAATGAAATTTAGGTAGTCTGGGAGTTCCAACCACTTTAGAGCATGGAGGGAGTTACAATGATGAGTAGAGGATTTGGATCCTGTAGCAAACTTGGAAATTTTATTATAGCATGAGGAAAGTTTAGATTTTAGGGATGATTAGAGAGTAGTGTCGATAAAGCACTCCAAGTTTTTGATGATTTTTTTTTTAATATTGGTTTGTAGGTGGATGTCAAATTTTAGCTAGTCATCGATAAGGACGCCCAGAAGTTTTGTATGGCGAACTATTTCAATAGATGTTTTGTTTAGGCTAAGTACAGAGAAGGATGCTTTGTCAGCAGCAGTATGTCTAGAAGGGGTAAAGATAATTATTTTGGATTTGGAAGCATTTGGGGCTAGATGATTGTCAAGCATCCAGGACTCAGTGGAGGAGAATGCCTCCTGAGTAAGGTTTATTAATAAGGGAAGAGTTTTGGCAGAGCAGATGATAGTGGAATTGTCTGCGTATTGTACCAGTTTAGCATTGGGGATCTTTTGGTGGAAATCATTTATGAAAATGTTAAATAGTAAAGGACCCAAAATAGAGCCTTGGGATACACCTGTTGGGGTGTGAAGGAAAGAGGAAGTGCAGTAGTTCCATTTTACAGCTTGTTCCCTGGTTGAGAGATAGCTGGTGAACCATTTGATAGAAGAGGAGGAAAGATTAAGATGGGTGAGTTTAGAAAGCAGAAGCTCATGTGAGATGGTGTCAAAAGCTTTGGATAGGTCGAGGAGGAGGGTAGAAACTATGTTCACAGAGTCACGAGCAGAGCTGATAATTTAGAGGAAGGAAAGAAGGGCAGTTGTGGTGCTATGTCCTGGTCTAAACCCATGTTGGGTAGGAGTTGGTAGTTGGTTGTCCAGTAGGTAAGGTAATAGTTGGAGGTGAATCCATTTTTTTGAGTATCTTAGAGATAGGGGATAGGATAGCAATAGGCGAAAGTTAGAGATTGAAGAGTTTGTATCTCCTTTATGGAGGAGGATGATGAAGGCTTTTTTCCAGAGGTGTGGTACATAGGACTCTTGAATGGAGCGATTGATTAGGATGCTGATTGGAAGGGCTGTGCCATCAGCAGCTAGTTGGAGAAAGTTGGATGGAATGTCATCTGGGGCATTAGAGCAAGGTTTTAACTTTTGTAAGAGCTTTTGTATAGTTTGGGTAGGAATGGATTTGAGAGTAAATGCGGAGGACTCAGGGTTCTTGGGTGTTGAATTGTCAGTTTCAGTTAAGTTGGGGGGGATATTGTTAGGGAATAAAGAGGTGAGTTTGCCTATGAAGTCAATGAAAAAGGAGGTGATTTGGGTAGCTAGGTGAAGGTCCGGTGCGTCTGGGTCAGGGCAAGAGTTCTCTTTTTTGCCTGGGGATAGTATTGTTGCAATACTATTCCAAAATTTTTTGGGGTTGGTTTTATGGTTATTTTGAAGTTTAAGGTAGTAGGATTTGCGGTCGGTGGCTATTTGTTTTTTTACTTTCACAGTTGCTTGTATTCGGCAAGAGAGTTGGGAGTTTTGTATTTTTGATAGTATTTCCAGATTTTATATCTGTGATGCCCAAGTAGTTTTGTGTCTTTAGTTAGCCAGGGGACTGTTTTAGATCTGAGTCTTTTGGTTCTACAGGGGGCAAAGTGGTTAAGTATATCAGTGAATTATGTTACTACCTACATGTAATGGCATGAGATAAATGTATTTCCAAGTAGCAGGGACAGTGCTCTACTGTTTGCTTCCATTAACCATATATTATAGAGGTACAGCAAAAGGATAAGTAGTAGGTTTGATAAAATTAGGCAGGCTGGCAGTGCTAGAAGAACTTTTTTTATGTTAGTTAATTTTCTGATGTAAGTGAGACTGGCCTCTTTAAGGTTAAAGTTACTGCTGCTTACACTAGTTGCTGCACTGCTTATATCTATAGATGACTGATAATAGCTATGTATGGCACTGTTTATATCCATAGATGACTGATAATAGCTACATACGGCACTGCTTATACTCATAGACGGCAATAATAGCTATGTACCATAAGCGCCGGTACCATACAGCAGGGGGGAGGGAGCACCTCCCCACTTTTACCAGAGTGGAGTTTTTCTTTAAGGAGGATCCAACGCACGCTAACAGGAGTTTTTCTTTAAGGAGGACCTTGTGAAGGCTGCCAGCCCAGCTAGCTAGAATTTTGTAAATAATTCTATGTCATTTGGGAATATTAAAATGATTCATAGGCTTGTCTTACAAATGTAAGACAACTGTATGTTATGTGTGTATTAAACTGCTGTTGCTTAAGTGTGTGTTAAACTGTGCGTTATGTGCTGAGCTTCAAGAATGTAACCACAGTGTACCCTACCAGAAAAGAACAGAGTTAACTTGCAAACTCTAAGAAAATGTGGCATGAGAGCGACGTTCTCAAAACCCCCGAATTTACAACCAAAGTGGAGAAAAATAACCAATCAACACACAGCTTCAATTATAAGTAAAAAACTGAGGGTCCGGGGATATAACAAGCAGAAGTCACAAAATAAACCTCCAAATGTAAACAAAACCAAAGATTGGGGAAGTAATCACTCTACTAACTAAGTCCTAAGTAACTGTTACACAGAAGACCCAGGGATGCAGAGAGCGGGAAACACTAGCATGGGATGTTTGATATGTACTAACGAGCACAAACATTAATACTGCATTTTCCACCCAAGTCCTAGGGGCAGGCCAAGAAGGTAGGCTACATAGGGTGTCCCACGTGGCACCATTTACCAGGTAGGGACTATAGGATTACTCGAGGAAAAGACAGTCTGGCAGAGGTCTCACTAGCAGATGTCCATTAGCGCTAGTGGATGGGCATACACAGATGCCCAACTAAGACCAAGAAAAGGAGACCTGATAATACAGCCAGAATGCACTGGTAAAACTTGTGGTGGGGTTTGAACAAGCCAATGCAAGGCATCAGGAGTCCAGCACTGGTATCAGGGCATGAACCATTGAAGTAGGTATACCAACTCAAAAATTACCGGTCCTGGAGCTCTTATTCAACAACGAACCTCGGGTACTCTATGATAGTGGACTATTTCTGGAGTCCAGCCTATGCAAGCCACTCAAGACAAATGCTAAGTTACACAAGACTCCCACAAACTGCAACTACACATTACCAGATAAAAACGAGTCATACATTGGAATATGGCAATGCAATATACAGAATAAGTTATGCGAGACTCATAAAAAACGTAACAGCACAGTCAGCATGTAGTGTAACAATCACAATTAAGAGCTAGCGATGCATATTATAGATCCAGAGGCTGATAGTCAGCGCATATGATACAATGTTCCAACACTGTTACTAATGCAGAGCAATTGCAGGCCATTGATAAAACATGATTACTTCGGGTGATGCTAGCAGCTTGCAGTGAACAGGACAGGACTGCAGGGGAATGGGGTTTGAAAATGGTGCCACAGGTAGGTAGGGTACCTAAGTAGACTTAGGGGTGGGATATGGGGCAGGAAAAAGGGGGAATGGTAAGGAGGTTAAGGTGAGAGTGATAATGGGATAAGCTAGGGAGGGGGAGGACAGGGAAGCTACGAGTGAGTGGTGCAAAAGAAGGGGAGGGGCAGAGAGAGCAGAGAGTGGGAAGGTCCAGTAAGGGGGGAGGGGTGAAAGTACGTTGGTTGGGAAGGGGGAACAGAACTGAGAGAGGAGGAAGCCAACAGAAAAAATCAGTGGAATTGGGAGTTTAGCAGTAAGGAAATAAGAGAACACAGGTAAGGGAAGGCTGGAGTACAGTGTTTATTGGGAATAAAAGTGGACTGTAACAAAAAGCAAAACAGTTAGCTAGAGAGTGAATGCTAAGCAGTAAGTAAAGTGGGGAAAGCCTAACTCAATCCTAGAGCACATTATACTGCTTTTTGTCCAGTTGTGGCTGAAAGTCAAACCAGATCCATTTATCAACCAATCAATCATTAAATACAGATGGTGGTCATCCATGTTAAGAGGAATCAGATGAGGTAGTCTGGGCACCTTGTGAGGAGGCTGCATAGTCACCAGCCATGGGAGGTGTGTTGGACACTGTCACTGGGGAGATCCTAATGTACTTTGGCGGATTACATTTTTCGTCTTGATTTGGAATGCCTGGGAATCTCACAGGATACAGTGGAGACTATTAGTGGGGATAGGGAAGTCCGGACCACCTAGACCAGCTTGCTATCACTGTCAACCTCAGCAAATGGATGGATGGATAATTGAATAAATAATAGGTCAGGGAAATTCATAGTGAAATAATGATTTAAACAGAAAAGTATTAATTTCCTTTTATTAAAATGTTATAGTTTTTAATGCTGTTTATCCATCAATGGTGCACTTAGCTTCTGTTTTTTGTCTCCATGGCAGCCATGAAACATTCTGTGCTTCTACATTTTTCCTGTGCAGCTAGTCATACATTGGACAGCTGGAGTATCATTTACTCAAAAGAATTATAATCAAATTTCTCTGATCATAACTGTCAGGGTTATGCATTCTACATGGATAACAATATTCATCTCTCGAAGTTCATTTCTATATGCTCTCCAGATAAAATTCTTGATATTTATGTCTTGAACACATAACAAGTGGTTATGAGTGGAAACCTGATTGAAATCCTATATGCTATTGGGCAGCAGTTTAGACAGTTTTTTAAAGAAGCAGGAATGACTTTTGGTATGGAAGAATTAAGCAATAAAGCAGTAACTGCTTCTCATTTATTGATGCCACATCTTACCAACTCAGTTATTGTTAGCAGAGCTGAAGTAACTGAAAAGCTTTTTGTGAATCTCTTTTATGGAAAGGATGTTGGTAGTGTTAATTAAAATCTGTTGCTGAACTGCCCCTCTCCATTATTTCTGGACAGGTATTTAGAATTCCTATAAGCTTGGCATCATCACTTTTAATTATGTTACTACCTACATATAATGGCATGAGATAAATGTATTTCCAAGTAGCAGGGACAGCGCTCTCCTGTTTGCTTCCATTAACCAGATATTATAGAGGTACAGCAAAAGGATAAGTAGTAGGTTTGATAAAATTAGGCAGGCTGGCCGTGCTAGCAGAACATTTTTTACTGTTAGTTAATTTTCTTCACTAAATATTTTTTTTATTGTTAGTTAATTTTCTGATGTAAATGAGACTGGCCTCTTTAAGGTTAAGGTTACTGCTGCTTACACTAGTTGCTGCACTGCTTATATCTATAGACGACTGATAATAGCTATGTATGGCACTACTTATATCCATAGATGACTGATAACAGCTACATACAGCACTGCTTATACTCATAGACGATGATAATAGCTATGTACCATAAGCACCGGAACCATACAGTGGGGGGGATAGTGCCAGCCCACTTTTACCAGAACTCCATGGTGGAGTTTTTCTTCAAGGAGGATCCAACGCATGCTAACTGGAGTTTTTCTTTAAGGAGGACCTTGTGAAGGCTTCCAGCCCAGCTAGCTAGAATTTTGTAAATAATTCTATGTCATTTGGGAATATTAAAATGATTCATAGGCTTGTCTTACAAATGTAAGACAACTGTATGTTATGTGTGTATTAAAATGCTGTGGCAGAAGTGTGTGTTAAACTGTATGTTATGCGTCGAGCTTCAAGAATGTAACCACAGTGTACCCTATTAGAAAAGAACAGAGTTAACTTGCAAACTCTAAGAAAATAAGTGAATTGTTTACGATGGTAATTATCTCAGCTAGGAGACAGAATGTCTGCAGCTAGAAATCCTTTCTGTTGTCTGGAAACAGAAATAATTACAGGTTTCAAAGGTAAAAGTCTTTAACTGTTTTACAACTTCCAGTTCCAGGCAAACTTCTGAAAAATAAGTATTTTTGACACAGAGGTGACAAAGAATGATGTAATCTGAGATAACCCAGCAGAAATGTTTGATAGTAACTTAAGAACTATCTCAGAGTGTGAGTCTGGGCATTTTGTATTTGTCTTTGGATCTGACAATATCTTCTCATCAGCACTTGTCTGGCTCTGTAAGTAAGACTTAGATTACAGTGATTTCTCTTAGAGATAGATATGAACTCAGTAAGATTAGATTAAATGTTTTCTGTATTTGTGAGACTGTCCTGTAATGTTGTTTTAAAATATTCCTGTGATTCTGAACTCTGTTTTCACTGTGTTGAGTTATTGAGTATTGTCTTGTTCGTTTATTATTTATTATTAAATATACTTAAACCTTTTTATTATGAATAGTTTGTTTAGAGATAGTTAAACTCTTAGAGTACTTGCATATGTATTTGGTAACACTGTACAAGCCACTCTTAAATAGCCTTAGTCTTGGACACACTTACCATTTGGATAATAGTAATATTACACAATAGAACTGGTCACCCCTTGAAAAGGGCCTTATACTAGCTGATAAAAGTGGTTGGTGGCAGCTGGTGCTACCTTATAGTCTGCGCAGAAGTTGACATAGCTAGTGAACCTGTGCCAGCATTCCCCAGGAGTGTTTGTATATAAATCAAATGTCAAAGTGTGTGTGTGTCAGCTACTTGGGCAGGGACATGAAGCACTGGTTAGACAGAGAAGGTGCTGGAGGTTTTGGCTTGACCACTCAGCTGAGATCTTAACCCTATAGCTGTGCCAGTGGGGAGTCTTATTGGGGCTCTGGATAAAGAGAGAGAAACCAGCCCCAGACTGACTATGATCTCTGTGTTCTCTTAAGGGAAATTGTACTTTACTGTGTGTGTACTTGTCATCCTCCCAATGTGCATGCCCCTCACTGGTGCTAGTGGTGAGGATTGAGGCTCCATGATTACTGGGCCAGTGTAGGGGCATCACATATTAATTGTTTGGCAGTGGTGGGATTCCCACATCACATATTAATTGGGTGATAGGGGTGAGATAGCCACATTGCATATTAATTGGCTTTTAGTGATGTAGATATTGAATTCCTGTAGCTTGTGTACAGTGGTCACTGAAGCTGCTTGTACTCTTAATCAGCCATGCAGCGAACATTCAGAGTTCATATCACAATTTTTTTGTTGTTTTTTTTTTGTTAGCTTAGTTAGTCAGGGAGAGCACGAAGCATGTCAGCAGAGGAGTATGGCAAACTGACAATGAGCCAGTTGGCTGAGATGTGCCAGGCTAAAGTACTGGTGCATGCCAACCTGACTAAGGCAGACATGATTGAAGCTATACTCGCAGCTGCATCAGAGAATAGCAACCAGGAGGATGATCAGAGATGGAGATGTACAACTCTCAGAAAATGGACAGCTCAACCTTTCCACAGAGGTCTTAAAAATCCGTCTGGAGTTAAAGAGACTTGAGCTAGAGGCCAAGCATTTGAAAATAGAGGTAGCAAAGAGAATGAGGCAGACTGAGAAAAATGGGAAACTGATATGTCTGGAAGCTGAGGAGAAGGAGAGGCAGAGGCAACATGAAAAGCAGATCCTGACTCTTCGCCAGAGTCATGGAGGTAATGGGGAAGGGAGTAACCAAACCCCAGAAGCAACAAAGGTCAGTAAACTTCTTCCACAATTTACAGAGGGGGATAACTTGGTAGATTCATTCATTTGTTTGACAGGGAATGTAAACAGTATGATGTTGATCAAGGGCTGTAGGTACAGTTCCTGACTCCCTTACTCCATGGTAAAGCTGTAAATGTTCTTTCCAAACTGTCTGATAATGACTGCTTAAATTATAATGTTGTAAAAAAACTGTTTGCTAGAATGCTTTAAGTTAACACCTGAAGCTTATAGGAAAATGTTTTGTGAGCATAGACGCAAGGCAGATGAAAGTGTGTGTGAATATGTTGCTGAACTAAGCACTTATTTTCGTAGGTGGGTGAGTAGATGTCAGATCACCACATTTGAAGGGCTGGCAGACGTTTTGCTGAGGGAACAAGCCCTTAGCACTTTGCCTGAGGACTTGAGAATCTGGATAGCTGATAGACAGTGCCTTACTGTAGATTAGTTGGGGAAGAAGGGAGACCTATACCTAGCAAGCAGGGCATCCCTGCACAGGAAAGGGACACCCAGTGCTGCTCATGGGTTTAAGGGAACCCATGTGGGCAGCCCAGACTGCCACAACAGAATCTGCCAATAGCAGGGGGAAGCCACTAGTCCAGGTACATGTCCAGGACCTAGGGTTAAATGTTTTAAATGCAACCAGTGGGGGCATGTAGCATATAAATGTCCACAGAGGCAAGGTGGTGAACAAAAGGTGGGGGAGCCAGTAAGTGGGAATGACAAAATGCCAGCAGTAAATTGTTTCGAGACAACAAAGGTACCAAACTACCACAAGAGGTTATATCTTATCTTAGTGAATGGGAAATAAACCATGGCTAAGAGAGACACAGCCTCTGTCCTAACCATTGTGAAGCTTGCAATGGTTACAGAGGAGCACTTCTTGCTTGGGCACTCTATTCCACTAGAGTTCACTTTGACTGGGAGGGTGGGAAAGGATGCAAGCAAGTAGGTGTGTTTGAGGATATCTCTACAGATGCCCTGATAGGGAATGATTTTGATAATGCAGTACCGAGTGTTCATGCAGTTACACACAGTCAGGCTTGGAGACAAGCATGTGGGTTTGGCAGCCTGGGGGAGACCCAAACAGATCACACACTTGCAGCCATGACTGGTGAGGTGGCTACTTCAGGGAGGGGGCTACCCTCTAGGAGTGTGACTGAAGGTGAGCCACATCTGCTTGTGGGTACTGATGTTCCCTTGGACAGAGTGACTGTATGAGCAGAGGTGAGTAGTAGTACCCCGGCTGACAGTGAGGCACCTCTGTCAGAGGATACCAGACTTCCTGTGGAAGGGAAGCTGGGAAGGGTTACAAAGAGAGAGCTGAGATAGGCTCAGCTCTCAGACCCTTCATTACAAGGCCTGAGAGAGGTAGCTGGGTGAGGCACTTGATTCTTAAGGGAAGGGGGATTCTGTATACTGGGACAAAGGGCTACTGTACAGAGAGTGGAACCCTAAGGGAGGGCTAGAGTGTGAGAGAAAACAGCAGTTCGTGGTGCCTAGAGCCTACCATCTGGCACTTCTAGCCATAGCTCATGATATTCCCTTTGCAGGTCATATGGGCATAAAATGTACAAAGAGACATATTATGCAGAACTCTTATTAGCCTTGGATTTCTAGAGATGTAACAGGGTACTGCAAGACCTGTGAGCAGTGCCAAAGGGTAAGCAAGGCAGGAGACGAGGTAAAAGCTCCTTTGATGCCTTTGCCTGTGATTGAGGAGCCATTTCAGAGAGTAGCTATGGATATTGTGGGGCGTCTGAGTACCTCAAGTTCCACAGGGAAAATGTATATCCTAGTGGTAGTAGATTATGCTACCAGATACCCTGAAGCAGTGGCTCTGTCCTCCATCAAGGCAGCAAATGTGGCAAATGCTTTGTTAGAGATTTTCAGCAGATTAGGTTTCCCAAAAGAAACACTGACAGAGGTGCCAACTTCATGTCAGACCTGCTAACTTGTCTGTGGAAGTACTGTGGGGCTAAGCACCTAAAGACCACCTCCTACCATCCCCAAAGTAATGGTCTTGTTGACAGGTTAAACTCTACACTCAAGACGATGATACAGGCATTTGCATATCAGTTTAAGAGGGACTGGGACAAATATTTGCCCCATCTGTTGTTTACTTACAGGGAAGTTCCCTAGGAATCCACAGGTTTTTCACCCTTTGAGTTGTTGTATGGGCATAAAGTAAGGGGACCTCTAGATTTAATTCAAGATGAGTGGGAGGGTGAGTGTGAATCCCATAAGGAGTCTGTTGTGGCATATGTCCTAAACCTCAGGACAAAGCTCAGGGAACTCATGGGCTTGACCCAGGAGAACCTGGCAGAACCCCAAAAGCAGGAAAAATGTCTGGTATGATAGGAATGCTCAAGCTAGAGCATATGCTGTAGGGCAGCAGGTAATGGTTCTCATTCCTGTCGGACACAACAAGCTGCAGGCAGCTTGGGAGGGACCCTACAAGGTGGTAAAGAAGGTCAGTGTTGTTAACTACATGGTAAAACTGCTAGGCAGGAGGCAGGTGCACAAATTGTACCATGTTACTATGATGAAACCCTACCTTGTGCTGAGCATTTGCAATGGATTGCAGGGGGAGTCTGAGGGGGGATCTGTTGACTGATCTCCTCAGTGAGGCTCAGACTGACACCTCAGTGGAAGGGGTTGCAATGTCCCAGCAGCTATCCCCTACCCAGGTTCGAGAAATCTGAGCAGTGTTACAGGAGTTTGGGGACATGTTCACTGGAAAACCAGGGTGTGCCCACCTGGTGCAGCACCATGTGGCTATAAGACCCCAAAGGTCTATTAAGCAGGCCCCTTATAGGGTGCCTGAGAGAGTCAAACAGACTCTGAAGGAGGAGATACAGGAATGTTGGAACTAGGGGTAATTCAGGAGTCCAGCAGTCTCTGGGCCTCCCCATTGGTGTTTGTACCAAAGAAGGATGGCAGCACCAGGTTCTGTGTGGACTACATGAAATTAAATAGTCAGACAAAGTCAGATGCTTACCCCATGCCTAGGACAGATGAAGCCCTAGAGCAACTGGGTGGGGCTAAATATCTTGTCACCATTGATCTTACCAAGGATTACTGGCAGGTGCCCTTGACTCCCAGTGCTAGAGAGAGGTCAGCCTTTGTGACTCCTTTTGGCTTGTTTGAATTCTGAAAGATGCCCTTTGGGATGAAAAATACCCCAGTGACTTTCCAGGGGCTGGTAGATAATATCCTAGCAGGAGCAGGAGGGTTTGCTCTTGCTTACCTAGATGATATTACCATCTACAGCCATTCTTGTCAAGAGCTCCTTCAGCATGTCAGGGATGTGTTGGGCAGACTACAGAGGGCAGGGTTGACCATTAAGCCCAGCAAATGTCAGGTGAATATGGCAGAGGTCTCCTACCTGGGACATAGAGTGGGGAGTGGTAAGACCAGGCCAGAACTGGCCAAAGTGGAAGCCATTCAGGCATGGCCTGCACCTGTTACCAAAAAGCAGGTGAGGGCATTCTAAGGGACAGCAGGGTGCTACACAATGTTTGTCCCCAGTTATAATACTATAGCTGCTCCTCTCACAGACCTGACAAGGAAAAACAGGACAGATAAGGTAGTGTGGACCCCAGCATGTGAGCAGACATTCCAGAATCTTAAAGAAGCTTTGGGAGGACCCCTTGGCCAGTCGAGATTACAGCAAAAATTTTGTTGTGCAGGTGAATGCTTTGGACCATGAGGTGGGGACTGTACTTGGCCAGATTTCTTCACAGGGAGAAGAGCACCCAGTGGTTTATCATAAAAAAACAAGCAAAGTGCCTGGATAAATCTGGTGTAGAGCACAACAGTACTTGATAAATTCCAGAAATCACAGCAAAACACCAGAACACACAGCCATGGGCTAAAAATATTTAATTGGAAGTAGTAAAACAGTAGTAAGCACTTTCACAATGAAATTCCTTCATCAGACTGCCATTAACAAAATACACCAAATAGTTATAGTACTGAACAGCCTATCAGCCCTATCCAATTAGTAACAGCCATTGAAATTTTACTGTCAATCAAGCCATGTAAAAGCAACATCACTCGATTAAAAAGCTGCATATAATAACAAGAATAAAAATAAATATAAAAGAGAAAAAAAGAGAAAATAGCCAGGGGGGGGGCCCATTTATAAATCAATGCTTCAGCCTACGTGCACATAGGAAAGGTTTCAATGTAACTGCATCATTTATTCCTGGTATTTTATCAGCCCCAAACTGAAGAATCCACTTCTGATCAGCTGACTCTTGTCCTATTCTTTATGTCATTCCCTCTGATATTGTCAGTAACCACTTCTAGCACAAAAAAAAAATCTAAACTTATGATGTGGATCAAATTCTGTAACGTGTTTTGCTACGGCACTACTTTCTTTCCCATTCCTAATGTCTCTAATATGTTCTAAAATACACTCTTTAAAAGAGCAATTAGTCTTTCTGATATGTGTACTATATCGGAAAGAGTAATCACTCTTTTAGTAGTTCCTTAGCAAAACATGTTACAGAATTAATTAATAAGTGACACAGTAATGAAGGAGCCTCAATCCTCACCACTAGCACCAGTGAGGGACATGCACATTGGGAGGATGACAAGTACGCACACAGTAAAGCACAATTTCCATTAAGAGCACACAAATAACAGTCAGTCTGGGGCTGGTTTTTCTCTCTTTATCCAGATCCCCAATAAGACTCCCCACTGGCACAGTTATAGGGTTAAGATCTCAGCTGAGTGGTCAAGCCAAAATCTCCAGCACCCTCTCTGTCCAAACAGTGCTTCGTGTCCCTGCCCAAGTAGCTGGCACACACACACACACACACACACACACACACACACACACACACACACACACACACACACACACACACACACATACACACACACACTTTGAGATTTGATTTATATACAAACAGACACTCCTGGGAAGGCTGGCACAGGTTCACTAGGTATGCCCCCTTCTGCATGGACTATAAGGTAGTACCAGCTCCCACCAACCACTCTTATCAGCTACTATAAGTCCCTTCCCAAAGGGTGACCAGTTCTACTGTGTAATGTTACTATTATCCAAATAGTAAGTGTGTCCAAGACTAAGGCTATTTAAGAGTGGCCTGTACAGTGTCACCAAATACATATGCAAGTACTCTTGAGGTTAAATATCTCTAAACAAACCTGTCACAATAAAAATGTTTAAATATGTTTAATAATAAATAGTAAAAGAACAAGACAACACTCAATAACTCAACACAGTGACAACAGAGTTCAAAATCACAGGAAATATTTTAAAACAACATTGCAGGACAGTCTCAAATAAATACAGAAAACATCTAAACTAATCTTATTAAGTTCCTATCTATCTGTAAGAGAAATTACTGTAATCTGTTTTACTTACAGAGCCAGTCAAGTGCTGATGAGAGGATGATGTCAGACCCAAAGACAAATACAAAATGCACAGACTCACTCTCTGAGATAGTTCTTAAGTTACTCTCAAACATTTCAGCTGGGTTATCTCAGATTACATAATTCATTCTCACCTCTATGTCAAAAATACTTATTTTTCAGAAGTTTGCCTGGAACTGGAAGTCATACAATTAAAGAATTTTACCTTTGAAACCTGTAATTATTTCTGTTTCCAGACAATAGAAAGAATTTCTAGCTGCAGACATTCTGTCTCCTAGCTGAGATAAACACCATTGTAAACAATTCACTTCTGTTCTTTTCCACTAGGGTACAGTGTGGTTACATTCTTGAAGCTCAGCACATAACATACAGTTTAACACACACTTCTGTACCAGCAGTTTAATACACACATAATATCTCTTACATTTGTAAAGCAAGCCTATGGATCATATTAATATTCACCAATGACATAGAATTATTTACAAAATTCTAGCTAGCTGGGCTGGCAGCCTTCACAGAACCACTGCACGCTAATGTGGATTTAAACACAAGCGTGCGCAGAAGTTAAACTACCGTTGGTAAGTGTGTTAAGTGTGTGTGATCACTGCCCAAGAGTTATGCTGTCCAGTCATGGTTCCTTAAAGTAAGAAGAGTTCATTTTTGAGGAGATTAGTTTTGAGGAGAGTTTTTTTCCGGGACATTAGTTTTTGAGGAGAGTTTTTCTGCCTTCTGCTCCATGATGTTACAGTTGCGATGTAGAGTTTTCTCATGCTTCCTAACAGTACTGCTTCTCCGTGATGTTTTCTTATCACTAGGTACTTTGAGGAGAATTCTCCCCAGTGTATTGTTTCCAGGTACAGCTTTTAAGGTCCATTGCTGCTCTGTGATTTGTACAGCTTTTAAGGTCTGCTGTTTGTAAATTGGTAATAAATATGCAGTACAACCTTCTGTTATAGGTGACTTTGAGCTTTAATTTCCATTTCACTGTAAAATTCATTTGGCCCACAAAACTAGGTGCCCGCTATTGGAAAGTCTGACAAAATATTTTTACTGAGCACTGTAATTTCCTTTAGCAGCCTCCAAGAGTCTTGCCTGTAGGTTTGCTGTTTGTGTTCAGCATAGATTTGCATGGGAAAAAGTTATTTTTTGGACTGCACTGTTTATCTGTCTTTTAGATCAATTGACTCAGTCTGTCTCGGGTGCCAAGATACTTAGCCATATTTACATGACAACTATGACTGAGGATAAGGGAAGATAGAGGGAGGATGATAAATCAGGTACTATCTCGAGTACTCTTTTAGAACATATATGTTTATAATACTAGAAAACAAGTGAACTTTTAGAGTCTATAAGCTGATAAAAAGAAATTTGACTTAAGCATTTGCACAAAAGGAATGCTTGAAGAAACAGGAGAATCATTATATTAAAATAAAATTAATAAAATATAGCAAGTTATGACAATGCAAGCTGCTTAACTAGAAAAACATGCTTTTAGCAAAAAAAAATTCCCAAAAAGTAGTAGCTTTCCAGCCATGCAGTTAGCATAGTACCAATGACAAATTTCTGGCTTGAATAGTGATGGCCTTCATGGTACATTGCAATATATACTGCATATATCTGAAAAAACATAAAAAATCTTAGAATGCATTGTCCATGGTGGGGCCCTTCATATGCCAATGCAGTGTTTTCCATGAAATTCTTATCACTGAACTGTTGAAAAAACACAACAAGACTATACAAAAACAAGAGTTGCAGTCCTCTGTGGACCAGCATCAGTAACAACTTCCCCTCAAGGGTTACATTACCAAGACATAATGCCTCACCATGTGCTTACCATTTAATTAATGACTTTAGCTTTAATAATCTCTACATAGTGCCTCACAATATGATTATTATATAATACCTTTAGCTTTTTATAAATTATTTTATATATGTACAAAATGGGAAAAGGGGAGTGGTGATGCCAGTGCTAACTGCAGCTAACCTGTTCTATTTGCAATGACATTTATTTATTTATTTTAAATAGTTATTTGTAGTGTGTTTTTTATATATATATATATATATATATATATATACACACACACACACACACACACACACACACACACACATATATATATATATATATATATATATATATATATATGCAGATTGAATTATTTTGTATGTAAATTGCAGATGCATTGTGCATACAGTATATTCACTAAGATCTTGCATACTTTTTTACTTTTTCCTCTTTTTCCATTTAGATACTCTTGGTTACAATCAAGCACCTGGCCCAGGTAAGAATACCTTCAGTTCCATTGCACCATTCTTTCTGTTCTTTCCATTCTGTACATTTATGTTCTACAGTGGCTTCTTAGTGTTCTCTGCATATTTTCACTTCTTGTGTTCACTTCTAATGCAGGATTTCAAATTTGATTTTGCTATCTATCTCATAACAATTTTTTTGTTGATAAAATAAATGTAATACTGCATTTTGTTACTCTGATGCATTTCATGAACTTTTTTTTACATATAAACTTCATCATTTGTTAAGTCAACCCAGCTCAACATTAACTGTTTCCCTTCAGCATATCACACATGGTTATCACAGCAATTGCTAGCGAGACCATTAACCATGAAAGACCACACAGTTATTTGCATTCCTAGTGACCTTTTTGAAATAAATTATTTCTGAGAATGTATATGCATACTGCTAGATTCTTTGGTACTGTAGTGCAAAGATCCTTTACAACTCATTGGGCAACTAACTACCTTCAGTTCTATGTCTTAAACAATTGCTTTGTTGTGTACAGAAACTGGCTTTACAGCCATACTATTCATTTATTGCAACTCACGACTCTCAGTTTACTATTCATAAAACAGACATTTCCATATCCCAATTATAACTGTTGCAACTTTGTGAAACAAGAACTAAACTTGAAAGCTATGCTGATTTTGAAATAGAGAATGCTGAAGAGCGTAAGAAGCAAGAACAAATAATGAAGTACCTATTTTACACTAACACAGCTATTTGTAAAGGAGCTTTCTGGACTTACAAGCTAATAATGTCAAATATTTTATGAACAGCAAGTTGCGCAAGTATTAATATTAGTCAAATGAGTTTTAGATTTTTATTTGTTTATTTTTGTAATCTTATCCTTAAAATGTGATTTGAGTTTGCATGTTTTGGTCACCCATGCTTAATCTCATGAGCCACACAGTAACAGAACCTTCACAGTTTCTCTGTAGCTCATAAAACATTTAGTAAGGTCATTTGTTGGAGGAAAGTCAATAAGGGCCTGAAATGAATGATTCTTTCCATGCTGGTTATGATGAAATGGAAGTGTAGGACAGTTTACTGGCTGCTTTTTTTCTGCCATGCATGCTTTATACAAACATTTGAAACCCTGAGTGTTTTTGTTTGTTTGTAACCATGAGTGTTTTATAAGGAAGTATATTTATTTATTTATTTATTGGGGGGGGGGGTGAGGGATGCAGGGATCACAAACATGTAACATGATTGGCTTTAATATAATATAATTGTTCCCCTTTTTTAAGACAGTCCCCATCTGGTTTATTTTTATTTTTATATGAATTGCAATTAAGAACTCTTATTTTAACTGTGTGATATTTTCTTTTGCTAGAGAATCATGCACAAAGGAAGGGTACTGCTTTAAGTGTTTAGGAGGGGAGCTGTGTGTGGGTTAAGTTGTAATAGAAATCAGTACAGCTATTAACTACGGTCTTCCTTTAAGTAGGGCATCTAGCAATAAGTGGAAGAGGTGTTATATTTTTCGTTTAGAAATTTCTGTGCCACATTTTTTTTCAGTTGTTTTTCTTTCACACTGTTGATTGTGAACTGGATAATTTCTTTTCTGCCAGTTTTAAGTCTGATATACCCTTCCATTGAAAACTTCCTGTTTAACAGTGCTCTCCAATAAGTAGTTTTGACCAAGTTTTTTTTATCTATGGGACAGGGTCTATTTATTTAGACCTTTACCATCATTACCCACAATTCTAGTTATAAATAATTTGCAAAGGACTGCAGTGGAGCAATAGCAGTACAACATGATAGAAAACGGGATGAATGAAAAATAGAAACTGTACGTATTCTTTGCATTATAGTTGACTTCTTTGATGTGGCAGATTTTACATTGAGAATGTCTTGTTTGTGATATTCATATGAGCATTTGCACTAATATTTTTAATAGTTCCAGCTAATGTGCAGATGACAGACATGGTAAATGAATAAATGTCTCATTTTTTATGACAGTTTATTACAGTTAATCTGTTTGTAGATTTATAGGTATGTACTAGAATAGCTGTCCTTGTGGGCCATTTTAAGAGTAGCCAATATTCCTTTTTGTGCTCAAATTAACTTATCTCATTTGGTTAGAGATTAGCCTTGCCCATCTCATGGTGAATAATTGTATATCTCCTAATGAGAGTAACCAGGATCATGGCATAGATGATAAGAGTGGACTCATGCATGGGATAAAGTGTTTAGAAGCTGTCTCTGTCCATTAGTAGTACCAGGGACAGTCCTGGGGTAAATCTTCTGTTTCCCATCCATAGATCTAAGATTCATCCAAAAAATCATTATCCAGGGAAACCATTCTAGCTGCCCGAACAAGTTGGCCTTTTACCACTGTCCTTTTCTGAAAATGGGGGTGGCAGCTGGAATAGTGAAGAAAGGCGTTAGAATAAGTTGGTTTCCTAAATATTCTTGAAATAAATCTTCTATTTGGAACATCTTTAATTAATCTTTAATTAATTTGACATCTAAATATGAAATTTTATCAGTTTGAAATTCCCAAGTAAATTTCAAAAAATTGGTGTAATGTGTTATGTCTTGGATGAATAAATCAGCTGAAATTTGGTCCCCTTTCCAAAGGATGAAAATATCATCCAAAAAACGGGTGTACCAGGCCACCTTTTGTTGGAAAACAGCATTCTTGAATAAAAAATGTTTTTCCCAAAAGGCCATGACTGTGTTGGCAAAAGTGCCCCCAAAGGGTGAACCCATGGCCACACCCGTTTTTTTGCAGATAAAATATTTTTTTTAAATTCTAGAATGGTTTCCCTGGATAATGATTTTTTGGATGAATGTAATTTGTTGAGAGAGATATTTACCAAATGTGGGTATCCTAGTGCCCTGTTGGATGATTTCATTTGTGAGGTTCACCATAAGAGGTTGAATGGTTTCTTTAAACCCTTATTGAAGAAAGATGTGATGGATGCTTCACCTGTTTTTGGATTGGACCCTGGTGTATTAAATTTTGAGTTTAGTGAGAACATGCTGGGGGATGTCATGGCTGAAAATTTTGGTTCAATTATTGTACCAGATGGTTTAGGTTCTTTAGATCAAAGTACAGAGAAATTGAGTTTTATTACTACATTTTCCTTAGATACCCCGCTTTTAAGCTCTATTCTTATTAAGAATTGGTGTTTTTTGACTGAAGATAGCACTGTTCAAAAATGTGTGGGTGATTCACCTAATGTGGTCTTTAGAAAAGGCAGGAACATAAAATGTATTTTGGAGAATCAGACCCCTAAATCACACTTACCACATAATGGTATGTTTAAATGTGAAGCTTGCAGGTGGTGCAAACACATTAATGTTAGGAATTCTTTTACAATATCCGGAAGAAAATATAACATTAAGGGGAAATTTAATTGTAATTCAAAGGGGGTTGTTTATTTGAGCACCCACACTTTATGTGTTTTTTTTTTATGTTGGAAAAACTGAGAGAACCCTCAAGAACAGGATTTACGAACACCTCTATGCTATTGAAAAATTGAATCTGAATAATGCTTTAGCTAGGCACATTAAAGATCACCCTGAGCATAGGTTTGTCTTGTTATAGATAAAGTGTATGAAAATAATAGGGCTGGGCCAGTTTCATTGAAGTTGGATGAGAAGGAATTAACGTGGCAACTTAAATTGAATGCCCTTGTATTTCCTGGCCTTAATGATTCTGTCTCCATTGGAAGCATCTTAGCAATGAGGGCTTTAAAAAGATAATGTTAACTTATGAATTTATGTATTATTATTTGAATTTTTTATTATTTTTATGTATATGCAAGTTTATGTTTATATTTATGCAGCCATAGTCAGATATTTGTACTGATATAGGTTTTTATAGTTTGATATGAGTGTATTTATACAAAATTTGGTTCATTGCTCTTTAAATGGGAGTCTGATTTTTAATTGATTATTTGTGGTGATGTCAATTAATTTTTTGCTTATTTAAGGATGCATTATGCTTTGTGTAATTTGTCTGATGAAGTTTGCCTATTCTGAGTAAACGAAAGTGCTAACAAATACGGTTTTCTGTGTCTGTAGTGTTCTGTGTCTGTAGTGTGGTTCTTCATTTTAGTTCATAGACCCATAAGCCTGACCAGTCTCATCTGTAAGGCCAGGGAACATATCATTATGGACCTCATAAATAAATACATAGGTGACTTCCAAACCCGGGATCCTACCCAATTCCGCTTCGGAAGGGTAGATCCTGCCTATGAAATTTGGCGGATTTCTATGAAAATGTGACCAAGGCCATTGACAAGGACAAATCTGCGCAGACAGCATATCTAGAACTGGCAAAGACTTTCGACACATTCCTACATTCAGGCATTACTGATAAACTTAGTGAACTGAATGTAACCTGTTTGTTATAAGATGGTTTGCCAAGTGGCACACAAACTGAATACACACTGTCAAAGTGGATGACTGCACATCAACCAGCAGACCTCTTACCAGTTGTGTGCCACAGGGGTCAGTGCTGGGCCCCCTACTATTTGATATAAACTTTACAGAAGTTCAGCTCAAAACTAATCAGTTGTGGCTAACCAAGGCTGCAGATGACTGCAAACTAGGTGCAATCATTGAATCCTCCAATGATGTCCGTATACTCCAGGAGTGTCTCACACACACCAAATACTGGTGTTTATTAGTCACGGTCTCAAACTGAATGCAAAAAAAATCATCATCAAACAATGTCCCTTCACACTATCAAATATAACAACAATACCCTAAGTACCCATGAAGTGGTAAGGGACCTGGGATCACATGTTGACTGCAACCTTAACTTTGACCAACATGTGTCTACTGTAGTAAGGAAAGCTTTCCATGTGGCACACTTGATTAGTAAAACCATTGCCTCAAGGGCAAATGAAGTTATAACTCCCCCTATACTCGGCACATATCCGGCCATAATTGAATATAACACCCCATTTGGCATGTACTGTACTAAGCACCTGCAGCAGTTGGAGAGACCTCAAACGTTTCTAGCAAAGAAGATCAAGGGGCTCCAGCATGTGCCTTACATAGACTGACTAAAGTCCTTGTCACTATAGTCCACATCATATAGACTTCTTAGGGGAGACTTATACCTGGCCTACAGAGCAATCCAAGACTCAAACTGAATGAACTTGCTGCATGTCCATAAATGGGCTACTCATTCCAGGGACCTAAATATGGCCTGTGACTTAAACAGGACATGCTGGCAGGACAGATTTGTCTCCCAGTGACTGCCACATCTTTTGAATAGACTACCAATTCTTGTGAAACGGAGCACCTCTATGACACTGTTCAAGAGGAACCTGGACAAGTGGATGAGGCACCATAAATTCTTACCAGGGATAGAGCCCATAACCCTTCTGGACATGGGCAGTCATCATTAAATGCAATCTTGGGTACTGACTAGCATTCCTATGGTATTACATTGGGATGAAACGGCTAGGCTTAAAATGACCTCTGGGTCGATAGCCTATTAATCTCTTATGATCTTCTGTAATGATAAATGCACACTAATATCCGCAATCATGTCTATAGTCTCTGCAGTTTAAGAAATTACTTTAAAAAATTCAATAAAAAGGTTAGTATTCTATTCAAGCAACAGAGACAAGCATCCCAATTTTTATTTGTTTTATTTATAAAGTTTAATAAGCATGCTAATTAACTGATTTCTCAGGGCCCAGTTCAGCAACATTCTGGAGATGTAGTATCTACAGTGTTATGTTTCAGAATTCAAAATGAAGACAGATACAGTAATTTCTCTCTTTCAGTGGCTTTTATTAACTACAGTACACATGTGCGGGAGCCTCATGGAAAGCAGCAGGGAGACTTCCAGAACAAAAGAATAAACACGCTTATATACTGGTGATATTGCTGACAAGACAAAAAGAAAGAAATGAACCAATTAGACCATCATACAGGGCAATTAACCAATCAAAGGTTTACCCATAAACATAAGACAATTCACATCATCACATCTCTAGGCAAAAGAAGGAAAATCGGATGTATTTCCATATAAGGCACATTTCCTGCTTTCAGGCAGATTCTTGCTTTTAAGCATTTTCTCGTTGCTCAGAGTTCACTCAAAGTTCATAGTAAACAATACGTTTTAATACATACAGACTGTCACATACTCAATTCCCTCAAACACATGCTTTGAATGTTATTTTACAATCCCCCATGTGATGCTGTGTAAGCATCATCACTTAACCCATCATACATTAGCCCCAAATCTAACATAACCATGCTACTGGTCTTTTCATTATTTGAAGACATTGTCATTTTTTCATCTATATTCATAGTTGCAGGCATATAAAACTTAGGCACTTTTTTCACAGTTTTTGAAGACATTAATTTCAAGATCAATGTTTTGATTAGAAATAAGACAAGGAAAGCAACAATTGCTAATACTGCAATTAATGAAATCAACTTCAACAGTCCACCTCCCCAACCTGAGAATAGGTTGGTTAACCATGCCCATGTTGAAGCATCGGCCTCCTTGGCCTTTGAAAGTTCGGAAATTCTTTGTATCAGTTCAAGATGACTTTCAATTTTGTGCTGATTATCAGGAATAAACTTACATCATTCCTCCTGGATTAAAGTGCAAGTTCCTCCTTTCGCTGCAAGGGTGAAATCGAGGACCATACGATTTTGGAGTACTACAGCCCTCATAGCAGTCAATTCATCAGTCATTAATTCTAAAGCAGAAAATGTAGCATTGCTTAGTATCTCAAGTAATTTAGATAGTTTTCTCAGTTCCCAAATTGATTTTACTGCTCTGTATGATGGAATTATACCAGCCCATGACATGACATCATCACCCAAGTCCATATGGGAAAGTCCTTTGGTACTAGCATGGCCTAAATCATGATGATAGATCCAAGAAGCATCAACTCGACCTAAAGGATTAGCATGCTTTTTAACCTCTCGAACATTTCAAATCTCTCCTTTAAGTAATGCAGATACATGTCGAATAGCTGGAACAAGATAGCCCAAGAAACAGCTACCAGACCAGTCTCCTGGTAGCCATTTATATGCTTTTCTTCCACACACGAAATAACAATTCTCAACTTTAATGGTGATGTTGATAGGCTTAAAATGATCCCCGGTGTCCTGCAGTCCTTGGAATATCTTTGAATAAACTGTTTCTATTTTCTGGGAAAAGTTAGCTATAGAGTCCTTAACAAGTCTTTTTACAGGTGAACATTTTGTTACACAGCCCGTATTGTCCATAGTGCAATTATATACCACTGTTTTGTTACAATGTCTCCACCCGACTCTGGTTATACCAAGTTTTTGAAAACACACAGTTCCATTTTGACGGAAGAACAACTGTAATGCTATTTTGTCTTTTGAAATGACATTTGATGTATCATAGATCAAATTTGTCCAGGTTTCTTTAATTCCTAAAGGGACTATATTTAGCATCAATCCCCCATGAGCAGTAGGAATAGCTGTGCAAACCCAACAGTCTGAGACGTTGAGGGATGATGCATATGCGTACTTCATTGCTTGATAAGTGTTGAAAGGTGGATGCCATACAGCTCATTTGGTATGATTAGTGAAGGAAGCAGAAAATAGGAATGGCCACAGTAAAAACAGCAAAACAACAGGAAGAAGCACCAAAATTGTTGTGCAATATTTTTGCGGAAATGTCGGTTGTGCCCGAGGAGTTTCAGTCATTTTCAGGCACTGGTACAGTATGACTGTGAGTGCGAGTAGCAATAGGTGGAGAATCTGGAGCAACAAAAGGTAGAGGTTGCTGATCTTCAGACGGAATTGCCTTCTTGACATGTGATATATGAATCCAGGTGGGTGAGCCTTGTAGCCGAACTGCTGAAGAAGTGATCAGTAGAACCAGGAATGGACCCTTCCAGCGTGGTTGAAGAGCTGTTTTTCGAGAAAATTACTTGACATATACCCAGTCTCCTGGCTGTAGTGCCAAGGACAAGAAAGGATCAGGAGTTTGTTGAGCTGCTGCTACCTGTCGATGATGAAACTGTAAAAAAGAAACAAGAAAACAAGAGAAGTGCAATACAAGAGAAGGTTATGATCAAATTCATCATATTCAGAAAAGGGCGGTGGTGGAGTCATGGGCATTCACATAGGGCAGCACAGGAGGATTTTGTGAGGAGAAAGACCATTAGTAGGATGTACTTGAGCTCTCATAGAGAGCAAGGCTAGAGGTAGTGCCCATACCCAAGTTAAGCCCGTTTCAGTAGTAATTTTAGCCTGTCTTGTTTTCAGTGTCTGATTCATGCATTTGATAAGGCCAGATGCTTGTGGTCTATAGGGACAATGAAACTTGAGAGTGATGCCTAACATTTTACAAATTGAATCAATTAATTGAGCAGTAAAATGTGTTCCACGATCCGAATATATTTGACAGGGAACACCAAAACGAGGTATTAAATCATAACAAAGTTTCTTAGCAACAGAAATAGCATCGTTCATAGCACATGGATAGGCTTCTAACCACCCAGAAAAAACATCAACAACAGTTAAAACATACTTAAAATGAGTACAAGGTGGAAGTTCAATAAAATCCCATTGCAAAGCGCAGAATGGTCCCAGTGGTTTAGGTATGGGTTGTGTGGGAGCCATGGTGCCCTTTGAAATGTTGTACTGTAAACAAGTGGAAAACGTGCTCAAGAATTGTTGTACAGAAGCAGAAAGACCTGGGGCAAACCAATCTTTTTGGATTTGTTTTATTAATGCTTGTACCCCAACATGAGCTGGCAAGTGATATGCTTTAATAAGAGAATTTAACATGGACTTGGGGCAGACCAGTCTGCCATCTGAATATTGCCAAATGAGATCAGAGCATTTAAAGCAACCTTGGGCCAGCCATGATTTTCTTTCTGATTCTGGAGCTTCAGTTTGTAATGCTTTTAACACTGTAATATCAAAAGTAGTTATTGACAGTAGAGGCTGCAAAAATTGTCCCTGAACAGTTTGTGAAAGAGCAGCCTGTTTTGCAGCCCATTCAGCAAAGTTATTGCCTTTGGTTTCAAAAGAGTCATTGGATTGACGGGCTGCACATTTTACAACAGCAATTTGAGATGGTAACAATAAATGTTGTAATAAATTATTTATATAAAAATGATTCTTAACGGGAGACCCAGAGGAAGTTAAAAATCCGCGTTCTTTCCATAGGATACCAAAATCATAAACAACCCCATGGGCATAGCGGGAGTCAGTATATATAGTGACAGATTTGTCCTTAGCTATTTTGCATGCATGCGATAGGGCTACCAATTCTGCAGCCTGTGCGGAAGTTCCTGAGGGAAATCGTGCTGATTTTAAAACTTCAGTCGGTGTACAGACTGACCAAGCTGCTTGGAATTCTCTGGAATTTGTTCATAAACAGGATCCATCAACAAAAAGAATCAAATCCGGATTCTGCAAAGGAGTATCATACAAATGTAACCTAGGAGAAAGAGCAGAGTTAACTACAAGCACACAATCATGTGGGTCACCCTCATCCGATGTCGGTATTAAAGAGGCAGGGTTCAGTGGTGGGCAGCGTATTACTTGCAGGGAGGGATTATTGATTAAACTCAATTTGTATTTAGTAAGACGTGCATTGGAGAGATACTGAGTTTTGGTTTTTAACAGTAATGCCTGAACTGCATGTGGGACTGCTAAAATTGTTTGGTGTCCCAGAGTCAGTGGAGCTGCCATATCAATCAAAATAGCAGCAGCCGCCACTGTTCGCAAGCAAGCTGGGTAACCAGAGGTGACCGGATCTAGTTGTGTGCTATAATAAGCAATAGGCGGGTAGCCTCCAGTGCATTGCTTGGCCAAGAGACCCAAGGCAGTTTTGTTTCATTCACAGCAAAAGAAAATAAATGGTTTTGAATAATCAGGCAATCCTAGTGCTGGAGGATTTACTAAGGCTGTCTTTATAAGGCTGTCTTTATAACTTGAAAAGTGTCCTTGTGGTGTGACATCCAAGGTAAAGGGTCTGTGACTTCTTTCTTTAAAAGTTGTAATAGTGGAGCTGAAAGTTGAAAAATTAGGTACCCATTGTCTACAATATCCCACTAGGCCTAGGAATTCTCGAAGTTGTCTCTGTGTTACAGGTCGTGGGGCTGTTTGAATAGAGATTATGCGATTCGGGAGTATTTGTCAATAACCCATTGAGATGATATGTCCCAAATATTGCACCTTGTCCTGACAAAATTGTAATTTGGATTTATTTATTTTGAATCCGCGTGCAGCTAAAAAATTCAACACCAAAAGGGAATCTTCCCTACATGAATCACAGTCCGGTGAAGCTATCAGGATATCATCCACATATTGAACTAGAACAGAACGTGACGGTAGTTGGAGATCCTGTAACTGTCTATGCATCTCTCTAGAGAATAAGGTTAGGGATTCTACATATCCTTGTGGCAATCGAGTCCAAGTATACTGTTGGCCTTCATATGTAAATGCAAATAAATACTGACTATCAGGATGTACTGGAATAGAGAAAAAAGCTGATGAGATATCTATCACCGTGAAACATTGTGCGTTAGGTGGGATACAGCTTAGGATAGTAGCTGGGTTCGGTACAATTGGGAAGATGGGTAAAACAGCTTTATTAACTTCCCGTAAGTCTTGGAACAAATCTATAAACTTGTTTTCCGGGTTTCTTCACCGGCAATATGGGGGTATTACATGGACTTATAGTAGGTACTATGATCCCTTGTCATTCTAATGCATAAATAACAGGGGCAATAGTGATAGCCTCATTCGTCAAAGAGTATTGAGGCACTCATGGTAACTTTGCTCCCGGTCGTAGGGTTATTTTAACAGGAGTAGCTGAGGGCATAAATCGGACATCATTGTCATGAGTAGTCCACAAGTGAGAGGGTAGGGAATGTAAACATTCATCTCTGCCAGAATGTGGCTGGGTGCACATCTTCTGTAAAATGGCTGAGTCATCCAGGGCTGCTAGGGTACTATCTTGTTGGTCTGAAGGTACTTGGAGATAAACTCCATCTGCTGTGCAAAAAATGGTAGCCCCCATTTTGCAAAGCAAATTTCTCCCTAAAAGATTTAACAGTGCTGAAGGTCCTACTAGGAATAACTGGGACTGGAATAGTTTCGGAGTATTCGATAGGTATACTCCTCTAGTTATTTTGACAGAGAGGGGAACAGTCATGGCTGCTTTGCCAGCTAACATGGATTTAGTTGCTCCGGTATCGATATGAGTAGGGTTTATTCTTAACTAGTAACATTACATGCGGTCCATTCTGATCCACAGGAATGAAAGGACACAATTGCTGTTGCTTCTGTTCAGGGGACCTTCATTGAGGTTGCTGCCGATTGGACGGTGCGGTGTCCAAGTAGAATTCCATTGTTGTGTCGTATCAATGTACGGTGCTGGTTGCTCAGCCAAATATGGGCATTTGCTTTTCCAATGGCCTGATTGGCCACAGTTGAAAGATTCCATCTGATTACTAGAATTTTGGGGTGGAGCCGACTGTGTGCTCTGCCAGTTTTGTCTATTCTGATTCCCGGGTCCTTGGCGTCCACCCCTTCCTCTTCCCCGTCCTCGTCCTCTACCCCGTTGACCAAAAACATTGCACATTTGTATTTGTGCTTTTAATAATTTCTCCTGTAAATCCTTCTGCTCTTTAGCTAAATGGTCAGAGAGGTATTGTACCTGTTGGACTAACTCATGCAGGCCTAAACTAGGCTATTTTAAACACACTTCTTTTAATTTGTCCCTTACTTGAGGGCATAGCCCATCCACAAAAGCGGCTGACAGTCCGCTTTGTACTGGTCCTTCGGCGGGTTCATGGTACCCAGAATATGCCTCAAATGCATCAGTGAGTCGATGTAAGTATTCGTCTATAGGCTCATCCTCTTTCTGTATGATTGATTTGATTTTTGACCAGTTGGGGATAGGTGGAACAATTACAGTAACAGAATCAACTATACGTTGTCTAACCGTTTCAAATCCATTTTCCCCTTGCGTGTTGTGTTTTGGTATTGGTGTAGAAACGTTAGCATGATCAGCTCTAACCTCTTCTATGGTAGGATTTTGCAAGCAGATATGTCCTGCCAGCACTCGTTGAAACTTTGCTGGGTTATTGCGAATAGGCGGAAGTGATTTGGTAATGGCTTGAAAATCAACTGCCGACCATACCCTAGACCCCAATAAAACATATAACCAGCTGGTGTACCTCTTTCTGGCTCATTTATTTTTTCCGCACTCACTCCCATTTTCACACAATAAGGTATACTTGTTTAACACAGGTTTAGCTAAGGCATTATATAAACATTTTTTTTTACCCCTTTTCATTCCTCCTTTCATACTTATGACACCAGTATTTCCTTATTACTCCACTCTCATACTGCACACTTAAAAGCAGAGAAGAAATGCATGCCACTTACCTTAAAACAACTGAATGAGAGAAATGATATCTTTTTCTGCATAAAATTTTTTTTTTTCAAATCTTTAAGGTAGGCAGACAGAGAGATGAAGAAAACACTGCAAAAACAGAAAAATCTGTTATGGGCCCTTTCATTAGCAGTATTTCTTTCACTTCCTGACTGCTGCAGCTTGTCCCCAATTCAGATCTGAGTAAACGGCACCAATTGTTATGTTTCAGAATTCAAAATGAAGACAGATACAGTTCTTTCTCTCTTTCAGTGGCTTTTATTAACTACAGTACACACGTGCGGGAGCCTCATGGAAAGCACCAGGGAGACTTCCAGAACAAAAGAATAAACAAGCTTATATACTGGTGATATTGCTGACAAGACAAAAAGAAAGAAATGAACCAATTAGACCATCATACAGGGCAATTAACCAATCAAAGGTTTTGTACAGCTTTAAATGCTGTTAGACACTTTGATTTGCTGGACTTTCTGTTTATAAGTGTATCAAAGTAAAGTTCTAACAGCTTTTAAAAACTGCTTTAACTTATGCTGCTGTTGTTGCTGATTGGCACTCCTCTGTCAGTCCTTAGTGTGAGATCTGATCTTTACAGTGCTCGGGTGTAATTATCATATGTGATGCTGCAGGCTACTCTGCTATACTTCTTCTGTCCAGCTTGACATTGGTGCGGTCTCAGACTAGAGAGGTGGTTCCATGGGCATAAGGATAAGTGGAGGAATGGAGTAACTGACAACCATCAGAAGGCACACAACTGTGAAGAAGGAGAAAACGCATGTTGATGCAAAACTCATTTTTCTGTTAAGTTTGCTAAGTGGACTAGAATAATAATTAAAATTGTTGAAGCACACAAATAGGAAAGGGATAGAAAATGCATATTGATGTAAAGCATGTTTTTCTATTAACTTTTTAAAATGGATTAGAATAAGACTTAAAATTGTTCCAGATTTTGGGCCTTTATCAAACGTTATTTTTGTCTTTTTTCCGAATTCTTCCAACATGTTATTAATAAAGTGGATTTTTTACTACTACAAGCTTCAATATTTGTTTTTTTGGTCATGCTGCTTTTACAGCTGTTTTTGCCAGCATTCCGCCCAGGGTGGCTGCTTTTTATTTCTGAATTCTTGAGCAGAAGTTGAGAGGTATGAGACCATGGACTGTACATGTTTCAATTATGTTTGTTTTTCCATTTGCATTTTGCTTGATGTTGAAAACAATGCTGAAGTTTTTTATCTGGTGCTTAACATACAAATCTGCATCATCTGAATGAATTTGTATGTTTTTACAGTATCAAGCAGGAAGAGAAAAAATATAAATGAAGACCATACAGCCCTTGATCCAGGAAATCGGCTATCCTTCACAATAGTTTCTGTAATGTGGCTTTTATGGTACAAACTACCTCATAATTCTCTCTCTCTCCCTTCCTTCTACCACTTTTCAGTAGTTTATCACTTATTCAAATCAAAATTCATTTTGTACAGATGCTTACTTTTAACTTTTGGATTCCACCCTGATGACATTAGCTTCCAGGAGATGTTCCATTTCCTACTGTTGCTAATTTATTACCAGTATGTGTTGTGTTTCCTGTAATCCACACATTGTAGGTGTAATGCTTTTTTTGGTCTTTATCTGTCCAGCAATGGAACAGCACAAGCCAACTATAGATCCTTAAATGCCTGCAGAAGAGCACTGTCTTCTGTGGCAGGAAAGCTCCGAAGGGCTTGACACCTAAACCTGTCTTTTAGTCAGCTTAGCTGGTTTGGGAAAGTGGAAAGTGCCATGAAGCTTTGTGAACCGTCATCGACCTGTTATTCACTTTTTGCATACTTATAACTGTCTGGGGATCCATGGAGAATGTTGTGACTGCAAAAAACCCTTGAGATGATACCATAAAAGACCAGCTGATCTAGGCTGCTCAACCCCTTCCCAACACAGTTTCTCAGCATCTGAACCATTTAACTGATCACAGTGAGAATGGTCATCATGACCACATGTACCTAAAGCAACACCTTAGTGTGCTATTCCTTCAGTCGACAGCCTAACTGCTAAAACTGCTAGTAACTCCCAAGACTACAAAGGCTGTTCCTATCTTAAATAAGAATCATAGATCAGAAGATGGATAAGTAATAACCAATTCCTTTACGTGGCAGGAAGATAATGTCTCAAATTAATTTTAACATAAAATGCTCAGATATTCATGGATTTATCAACTGCAAGAAAACCTACAGAAAAGCCCCTCTATATTATATTTTGGCTATTTACTGGGTTGTCTATATACAGTTCTGTGCTTTCCTTTTCTTCCTTCAGCTAGGGAGTTATATTTAGGACTTATACTCTTTGGATTATAGCTGCTTTACTCATTCTGCAACACAAAAACATCTGCTTCAGTAGCGGCTACATGTCCCAACCTTGTACACTGTACTTATAGCACAACACTCTTATGCTAAAAGGTGCCCCAGAACTTCACAATTTCATCCACAAAGTAGTGCTTGATAATTCACCCATTCCATGTAAACATAAATTTTGCATGTGTTATTATTCAAGGGTTTTATATCTCACATACACAAACAGGCCATTTTACGGGAGAAGAATTAATGTCTTCAGTTTTTCAAATACACATGTTCACCACCAGCTGAAATATTTTGTAATAAAATGGACTTTTCTGCAAGCCATAATGCTGCACATTTTATGTCCCACATCTGCCTGTCTGTTTGACATCTTACAAATTCATTTTACATAATGCTCTCACAAGCAGACTTCTGTGGCATCTCTTTTATTTAATATATGTGGAGGCTTAGATATTTCAGAACACCGCCATTTATAGGCTAGTGTGGAAGGCTAATAAAACACATCCAGATCCCTTAAGCTGTAAATTCATTATTTGTGTATTATGTAAGGAGCAAAGTAATTGCTAGTAAATTGACATTTATTAAAAGAAAATGTCCTACCATCAGAATGAAAAAGATGGTATGTACTTCCCACTGTTACATCCATTTCCATCAGGAAATTCCTGAGCAACTGCTGCCCTTATACATGGCCACTCATGGTCCTCATCACTGGATTAAGTTGCAAAAGGTCATGTTGTTGATACTTAACAAAAAGTAAAAATCAAAGGGCTACATCAGTGTTTAAAAATTATTCAAATAATAGCAGTTAATTAAATTTTAGGGCTACTCTAGGTGTTCCAAATGTGAAGTCGGCAGACAACTCATTAGCAACTGAGAAAATTATATTTTGACAGATTTTTGAACCTTATTCCCTCTGGTGATTTAATGTGTTTTTTGTTTATAACTAAAATTTGAGAAATAAGCATCAGGAAGGTTTTGTCTTTTGCAGGGTGCTATTGTAATGGCTGACAATTCATTCTCTTATATGCGGAATATATATGAGGAATATTGGAAAAGGAATGTTGTTGCCCTTTTAGAAATGCATTAAAGCTGGTACTTGTTCTGAAGTATGATCTGTGAACATTAATACACACACACACACACACACACACACACACACACACACACACACTCTCACTGTCAAATGGACACATGAACATGCCCACACAACTCTTGTTAATGTGTATAAACATTTGGATATCCACAAATTCAATGGGAACCATCTGACTGATGGCCACCTCATTGGGTACAATTAATTGAAATCATACTCTCTTCAATTATATACACTGCTTGAGTATAGATATTTGTCAAGATTCCTGTACATATGTGGCATTGCTGTGGAAGGTATAGCCTTTTTCTAATGCAGTAAATGATTGTTATTAAGAAAGAGTTGTGCCAGATTTATGAAAATGATGTAAGTGTGTGTGTGTGTGTGAGTGTGTGTGTGTGTGTGTGTGTGTGTGTGTGTATGTGCTGTTGGTGAAGTTTTGTAGTTTGTGTAGATTGGGGCTTATGAGGTAAGTATTGTTTTAGTAAGGTGTGGAGTGTGTGGTCTAAATATGTTCTAATTCAGGTTATGTTGGTTGGCCTGAGTGGTCTATACATGCAATGTGGTGAATGATGCTTGAGTGAATGGTTCATAGTGTGAGCAAAAAGTTGTGTTGTGTATGGGGAGTAGAGATTACAGAATGTGCAGTTAAAAGTACAGGAAAAGTAATACAGTGGTATGAACAAGAAGCGATTGGTCAAGGAAGGTTGTAATCCGTGACTTAATAGTAATGCGTCTGCATGCACCTTGAGTTGTAATGTGTGTGTGGTTGAAAGAATGCAGTGTGTCCATGACAGCAGTATAAAAATCCAAAAAACATTTGAAACAAGCACCGATAAATGAACCAGTGAAAAAATAAAAAAGTGCTTGACCCAAGACTTCACAATAAGCCCTAAACACAGTCCATAATCCATCAAAAACAGTTTAATAGACATATATAAAAAAAACTCAGAGTTAAGCGCTTTCATCCCATGACATTAAGGAGGTGGTCAGTAGACTTTGGTAAGAATTATAAACAATAAGGTCATAAAACAGAATACTGTTAAACCCATGCTAGTAATGGGATGAAAGCACTTAACTCTTGAGCTTTTTTGGATATATTTCTATTAAACTGTTTTTGATTGATTACAGACTGTGTTTGGGGCTTATTGTGAAGTCTTGGGTCAAGCACATTTTTATTTTTTCCATGATAGCAGTATGTTTTAGAAGGAATGGTCAGAAGTTAAAAGTATGTAGTGTGTGTGTGTGTGTGTGTGTGTGTGTGTGTGTGTGTGTGTGTGTGTGTGTGTGTGTGTGTGTGCATGTGCGTGCTTGAAAGTATATGTTAATAGTGTTTGAAGTGTGCATTAGGTGTGCTTGGTGTGCACTGTGTGTAAAGTGAGTTCAGACTGTCTTAAAGGTAGTGTTGGTGGGGTGAGGCTTTCCTTCCATATTAAATGTGTGCTTAGTATGTACTAGATTGTGCAGATGTTGAAAGCTGTGTAGGGTGAATTTGTGTGTACTTGTGTATGTGTGTCTGCACCTGTGAGGGTCTGTGTGCATGTACCCATATGTATTTCATGCATTGTTACATTGATTAGTAAGCCTATCAACAACAGTGCTTTGTTGATGTGCTTTTTCCAATGAATTGTTTGTTGACTAATTTGCTATTGATATAAAGGACCTTATCCTAACATTTACATATTTATGCATTTAGTTGATCTGTTAAGTGAGTAGGTGACCTGACATGAAACAGCAAACATTAGATAAGCAGGGGGAAAGATGCACACTTTGGGACAGATGAAGAAATGATGACATTAGAGCAGAAGCTGAAGTAGCAGCAATTGCAGAAATGGTCAAAGAGAACATACTACATTGGTGTAGGCACACCTGTATGAAAGTCCAATAAAATAAACAAAGTGGAGGTACATGGCAGGAATAAAAGACTTTTTTAATATAAGTTCGCGCTTTCACATCCAACAAGATACTTCTTCAGACCATAAAATCAAACTCACTTCACTTCCTTATGTATCCCTGGTTAACAATTATCCAATTAGCCAATAGTAGACCAAAATATGAATAAATTAGTCTAATTTACAATAAAATGTTTCTATACATAGCGTAACACACTCACAATAATATAAGAAATATATAACACATATTAAAAAACAATCTAAATAAAAATATATTACATCATAAACGTCTTGCTTTCAAATGTGGTTTAATTGTTCTGTCATTCAGCCCTGGTTTCTTCTCTGCCTGAAGCTCAATAATCCATTTGAGTTCACTTAACTCAGTTTTAGTTTTCACATCCCGTAATCTTGGACTCTGCATTATACATTCAACTACTTTAAATGAAAAAGAGTGTGTGTATCTTTACAAATGTTTCACCAAAGCACTCCTTTCAGGTTTCTTGTTTCTAATAGCAGCTAAATGCTCCCTAACCCTCTCTCTAATTGAGCGAGTAGTCATGCCCATATAGAAAGAGGGACACTACTGAGCAAACAGCCAAATAAACCAAATTTTTTGTCATGCAGTTAGCCTTCACTTTAAATTTATACCTTTTCTTTGTCACTGGATGAATAAAAGTACTATCAGAACTTAACTCCCCACAAACATGCATTCACAGATATCCAAACTGTATGATATATTCTCATTATTCTTGGGCTGACATAACAGCCTTTTAAGATTTTTCTTATTCTTATAACTAAAGCCTGGCTATGCACCTACTATCCCAGATATCTCAGGATCTGACTGTAATATAAACCAATTATTGGAAATGATCTCACGTACCTTTTTAATACTACCAGCAAAATCAAGTCAAATAGGTACAACTTCTTTGTTATAACTGTTTCTTTGATTTTGGGAAGAGCCATGAACATCCCTAAACATATAAGGTTTTGCCCTATTTCCCCTCAATAACCTAACCTCATTAAGGCTATCGTCTATCTCATCTTCCTTATATTTCTGTTGCAACAACTCACTTTTAAATATATCTTTATCCTCGTTAAATTTATCTTCCTCCATATCTAATTTAGATACACACATGGCCTGTCCTTTTATAATGTTTTTATAGGTGTAAGTGGAATGCATAATATCCCTATTTAAAACATTATTTCTCCGGCACTCCTTCTTATATAATTCTGTAGTGAGTGTACTACTAGTGGTCTTTTTTATAGTAACATCTAAAAAAAGAGAGTTCTCGAGGGGAAACTGAATGAGTAAACCTCAGAAAACTAGTGGTAGTGTCTAAAAACATAAACAGTTCATGTAACTCATCCCTTGAGCCTGTCCAAATAAACATAAAATCATCCACAAATCTTCTATAAAAGAAGATACTGTTAGCAAACTTATTAGATAAAACAACATTGTTTTCCCAATAAGCAAGGACCATATTGGTGTAGCTATGGGCACAAGATGTGCCCATAGCTACACCATATAGTTGAAGATAGTATTTATGGTCAAACAAAAAAATATTATTTTCCAATACCAACTCCAATAACATACATATAAAATCCACTTTCCTCACATCATATGTGCTATGTGAATTCAGATACACTTTAATTGCTTCCAACCCATATATATCGGGTATAACTGTGAACAATGAGTTCACATCCAAAGACACTAAATAACTATTGCCTAACTGAACATTTTGACTATGTACTGTTTGATTTAAATCCAACACAAATTGCCTAGTATCCCTCAATACATACAATGAATTATCTACTATTGGTCTCAAGTTCTTTTCAATATATTTAGACATTGTATAAGTAAGCCATCCTTGACCAGAAACTATTGGTCTAAAGGGTGGATGTTGTCTATTATGGGGTTGCGTAAAAGTAGATTTAATGTTTTTTTTTTTTAACACAATTTAGCGAAAGCGCTTTTTCGGTGAAAGTGCTTTTGTTAAAGTGTGTTCGGTGATAGTGGATTCAGACTGTTGAAGTTTTGTTCAACAGTCCTAGATCTGTTAGAGTGTTGTTTCACAGTACGTTTTACTCTGAACACTTGTTTTATAAAGGTAATCATTTAGTACACATGTTTTAGTGCGTAATTAGTAAGCTCAAGTATTTATATATGGGATGTTTTTGATTTTGTTTGCATTAAATATATCATGTGTTTTCAGTGTTCAAGTATATGTCTATTATGCTTCATTCTATTGGATATATCTCACTGTTATTCAATGTGATTTGTTGAGATGTTTTTCATTTTACCAGTGTTTTTATCTTGATGGTCAACAAAACACATGTAAGATAATGATTATCCTTTTTGCATGTTCTATTTGATTGGTTTATGCTGTATTTTTAAATGGTTCTGTGTTTGCTTGATTTTATGACTTGAGAAAGGATTTTTCTGAAAGCAACTGTCTTTTTCTGCTTCATTAAATTGTTATTTTAGCTGTACTCTGTGTCCTGTTTGTTTTTCGTTACTTTATTTCTGGGAAAGCTTGACACAGATTTCCAGCTGTGACCCTTCCCCAAAATAATATGGTAATGCTGCCATCAGAGTGTCTTCATCCCCTTCTAAAGGGGTGTCCAATTATGAACATTAAATATTAAAACAAATAGTAGCAAATAACCTAGGCAGCCAGGCTTTTGGCCCTGGGAATTATCAAAGCAAGTATAAGCACTCTCATATCACTAAAGAAAAACATTGATTGATCAGCCACAATGTAAGTTAATAAAAATATTTAATATTGAGCAAAATGAATAAACATATAAAACAGTAATTTCCAATAAACAGAACTTAATCATCAGGAAAATGAAATGAATACTGAATGATAGAAATCCAACATTTAGAAAAACTCTAACTGATCTGTTTAGTTATAATTTTCCTATCTGACTAATGAATACTGTCCCTGATCGAAAATAAATTGCTACAACAGAGCAAAGGCAGGCTTACAGTTCTTGGTGAGTCCTTTTTGGGTATCCACTGTACAGTACATCTGCAACTGGCTATTAACTGACAGCAACTGACAACTAACTTCCGACTACTGTAACTGACTGCTGACTATTAACTGTTTTCAGCAGGCTCTTTTATAGACTAGCCTAAGTGTCACAACTTTTCTGGTTCTAATTTACATTTCATACTTTGAAATTCACCCAGTAGCTGTTTTCTGAAAGTTCCTTCCTGTCTTTCAGCTTCTAACAGTAGCACATGGCAACTGTCAACGTTCTGAGGACATCATCTGCAGATCAGCTGAATCCGAGACAGCTTGCTTTTAGAATCTTTCATCACAAACAGGCGCAATTAGAAATGTAAAGAACACTGTTCAAGTCTTTAAAACATTCTGTACAGATTATAAATCAACATGTAAGAATTTATTTACAATTTCATAGCTAGTCATGCTGGAACATAATACACAGGTTAATCTGAGATTATGTACAAAAACTCAGCCAGACATGTTAGGACAAATAGTGTCTAATTTCTTCACACCGCTTATAATCAAAGGGATTGTACCTAGATATAGGGATGTCATTGTGCTCCTTTACTTATCCCTGTTTGGCCAGTCATTGAATATAATGTCCCCTTTGGCATGTATCTCTCCAGACACATGCAACAACAGGAGCTCCTACAGTGATACCTTACTAAAAGGATACAAGACCTAAACATCGTCTTACATGGACTGCCTCAAAGTTCTGTCATTATACTCTGTATCCTACAGACTGCTAAGAGGTGACCTGTGTCTGACATACAAGGCATTCTCCAACCCAATACCTTTGGATTTTCTGTGCATCAGCAAGTCAAATGACGTCAGAAATATTTGGTTTTGAGATCTAAACCTCATCTGCAACATCAGTAGAATGGTTTAGAGGGATGGGTATATCTCAAAGAGGATACTGCTGCTCTGGAACAGACACCCCATCCACATAAAACAAAGTTCATCCCTGTCCATTTCAAGCACAACTTGGATTGAAAACAGGAAATTTACCTCAAGACTACCTCTGCTACTACTAATGGACAGTGACAGCTCCTAAGTGCTTTATCCTATGCATGTGTCTTCTCAAATTATCTATGGTATGTTCCCAGTTATTCTCACTAGAGATAATATATATATAAAATTATCAGTCATGGATGGGTAAGGCCAGTCTCTGACCAAATGGAATAGGTTAATTTAAGCACAAATGGGAAACTGGCTAGACTAGTACTCCACTATGAACCTATTAACCTATAATAATTAACTCATTGTGACTTTGTTCTGCCTTAGATCCTGTATCTATCATCATCTAGAATCTCAGAAATGTCCACATTCAAAAACGTTTTCAAATTTTACTTGTTACCAAGATCCAGCTTTAACATGTGAATACAATATTATTTTTGAGGTCCATAATGATATGTTCTGTGGCCTTGCAGATAAGACTAGTCAGGCTTACGGGACTGTAATTCCTCAGATATGTTGCTAAGCTGCCCTTGTGGAGGGGGATAATGGTTGTGGTTTTCCATTCATCTGGGACAAAACCTGTATTCAGGCTGTGATTAAATAGGGTGCCTAAGGGGGTTGCTAATTCCTGTTTTAGTTTGTTTAGAATGCAGCCTGGGATGCCATCAGGATCCATAGAGGCTGTGTTTTTTTGCCTTAGACAGAGCTTTGATGACCTGTTCTTTAGTTATACAGGACAGGGGAGCTGTTGAAGGTATGGTTTGTGATATGTTTGGAGGGGATAAAGAGGAGAAATTTTTGCCAAACCTGTCTGCTAGTAGGCTAGCAATTTCTGCAGGATCAGTGTGTGTGATATCATTTGTCACTAGTTCAGCACACGTCTGGGTCCTACCTTTTAGGCAATGGATGTAGCTGAAGAAAGGCTTATGGTTATCCTTACCTGTGTTTGTTAAATTGTTCTTGAAGTTGCCCTTAGAGGATTTTATAAGTTGTCTTATTTGTTTATTTAAGCTTAGGAGGGTACTTTTCCAGTGCTGGGACCTCCCTTTGCTGTTCTTAGACAATACCTTCTTACGCTTGTTTTATAGTTTATTTATGTGAGATGTCCACCAGAGTGGCTTGTTTATTCTTGAGATTTACTTTGGTCCTCTCTGACACAGCCAAATCTATACATTTGTATAAGTGTTGGTACAGGGCATCAGAGTATACATTAGCATGGGTGTATATCAAAAGTTTGAATGCTGAAAAGTTCGACCACCAAAACCTCAAACTCAAAAGTTTGAAGACTGAAAATATCGAAGCCGCTGAACATCGAATTCTTTCCCAGGGAAAGAATTTGGTGGGCCGTTTGTGCGGTTTCGCTATGTCCTCCACTGTGGTGTGATCTCAGAGTTGTTATATTTAAGTAGAGGGGGGTGGGGGGGGCACAGCCCCCCGCATTAGAAATAGTTTGTAGTGTTCGTGTGTTTCCCTTTTTGTACTGGAACAGCGATTTCTTTCCCGAGGAAAAAAATTGCTGTTCTCAGTCTTTGAGGTTTTCAGCTTTTGTGGTTTTGGGTTTGATGTTATAACATTCGAAGTTTTGACACTTCAATGTTGTGATATAGACCCCATTAGTATAGTTGTGGAGACCATTTGTGGGGACTGGGGCTTGGAAATCATTCATGCCAACCCCATAGGAGGGTATCGTTGGCTTTGGTGAAGTTTTTTAATCCAACTTCACCTCTGATGGGTTCTGGAGTTATTGCTATTTCAAAAGTGACTGACTTATGATCAGATTTTATTAATGAGGGTCCTGCATTTACGGTAGTGCAATGGTCTCTCATGTTGGTGAGAACCAGGTCAAGTATATTTGAGCCCCTTGTAGGATTTTGGACAATTTGTTCCAGGGCATTTGAGTTAATAAAATCAAGGAACTTTTGTGCAAGTATGGTTGGGCTCATATAGGTTTTCCACTTGATGGTAAGATAGTTAAAAATCCCCCATGACAAGAGTGTTAGATTGTATTTTGACTGACTCAAGTAAAGCCAGATAAGCTGCATGAACATCTTGGTTCATGGAGGAGGACTTGTAACTAACACTGACTTGAAGGGGGGGTACCCACAGTAATCTGAACTTGGAGCAGCTCCATAGAGTTATCTTATGTAACCAGTCTGAAGTAGTATTTATCTTTAATGAAGATAGATATTCCAACACTTTTGGTTCTCACATTTTTATTTTGTAGTCTGAAGGTGTGGAAGGCATTGTAGCCTTGCAAGGCTGGGGTACTCTCTGTGGTCTTCAACCAGGTTTCTGTGACTGCACAAATGTCTACATCATCCAAGGAAAGGAATGCTTCCAGGGAGTGCAGCTTTTGGTTTAAACTCCTAGTGTTCAGCAACATAACCCTTATTTTGTTTGTGCTGGATATTTTCATATCAGAAGTTTTGTTTTTGAGACCTTGCCTAAAATAGGCAATATGGGGGAGGCAAGAGTCTCAACCAGCAGCTGAAAGCCCGGAGGTGCCAGGTGCAGACCATCTCTGGCAAAGCAGTCGGGTCTATCAACCAATGCCATCCCAAGCTGACAGAAACTGGATCCCCCTTGAATGACACCAGAAACTAAGCCAATTATTATAGTCAGTCATTTTTGTTTATATTGTGGCCTCCTTCTAGGTGAGGATATAATGCTGCCCAAGGCTAGGGACATACCTGCATGGGACAAATATTCAGAGTGCTCATTCATGTCTCTCTTCATGTAATCCAGTGAGGTACATCTCAAGTCATTCACACCAACATGAACTATGACTGAGTCATAAAAGTACTTGTTGTTGAGTGACATGCGTGCATGTCTAGTCTGACAAATCCTGGCACCGAGCAGACAGCTGACCATGACTTTCTCCTTATCCAACCTGGTGAGCAGGATATCAGTGTATCTCACTATAGAATCTCCAATAACAAGAAAACTAAGATTTGGTGTGTTGCACCTTAAGGGCCTAGTTGGTGAGACACTGGTGTTATGTGGCTTGAGTGCTGTGGGTCCTGTGTCAGATGTTGCAACCTTGTGCTTAGAAGGTCTCTGGTGTTTAGATACATTTTTGAAGAGTACCTCTGCATACGATGGTCTATGTGTTGAGTTCAAGCTTTGTGCATGAACTGTGGTACAGTATGTGTGCTTTGTGTAAGAGTTGTAAATGCTGTTTAACATTTTTTGTGTTTAGTCTTCTTAGTATACTTTTGTTGTACTTCATCTCTGTACACAGGGCTGTTACTGCATTTCATTCCTTCACCAGTATGTATAATAAAATATTCTGTTTGAATTTTGCCCTCTCACTATAGTCAGTCTTATTTGCCATTTCAGTTTTACTGTGCTGTTTACTAGCATTGATTTCTAGTCTACTTTTATATTAATTTGTAATAGGTAAGGTGGTCTGAAGTATAAACTGACCTTCATTTGTGCCCTGACTCTGTATACAGGTTCCTTCGGTGACATACATATTTAGAAAAAGAATGCATGCTTCTTTCCAAGAAGTGCAGACATCTTCCGTCTTCAGTTCTTCTAAAAGCAGAGTCACATTTGTACATCATTGAGAGTATAGACCATTAATTGTTAGTTATATCTTACTACAAACAACTAAAACTTTATCACATAATACAGGTCAGTTTAATCCATTGTTTTTAGGATTTCCATGAAAACCCTACCAAAATGCTAAGAAGATGGGGCAGTTTGTCCTTTTATTGCTACAAACACATTCACATATGATGCTGGCATCTTCTATGATCATGTTCAGGCTTTCAATTAGGTCTGAGAAATCAGGTTCCACAGGTGACGAGGGAATTAATAATTAATTTGTATTCTGCAGAGATCTCAGTATACCTCACTTGTTTGTGTCTTTCGGCTTTTCCCGGTTAGGGGTCGCCACAGCGGAACTCCGGTCCGCTAATGATTGATAGTGGATTTTTATGTACCGGGTTACCAGCCCAGATGCACAACCTTCAACAAAGGCACGCCCCATTCACGTATGCCTCCACACAGAAGAAGCTCTAGCTGAGAATCGAACGGGACAACGTCTTGCTATGAGGCGACAATGCTACCGCAGCACCACCACCGCAGCTACTCAGTATACCTCACTACTTTTTTTAATTTTGCAGAGCACCCCTGATTTTAGTTCATGTTTTGCCATATCCCTCATGAAATTTTTGATTTTCTAAGAAGTCAGTGGGGATTATTACAGTCTGTCAATAATGTCAGATATTAAAATACTTATTGTTCAGAAAATGCATGTTGATGCAAAACCTATTGTTCTAGTAACCTTTTTAAAGTGAATTTGGTGAAAATGAAAAAAAAAATTATCCTGATTTCGGGCCCTTTTCCTCTCGTTATTTTTTTTATGAATTCTTGAGGAAGGAAGTTGAGAGGTATGGCTGTGACTTTCAGTTCAATAGGAACAAGGCCAGTGTTGGCAATGAGTTGATGAGCAGAAAAAAATGACAACATTTTTGATTGTGAGGTACTGAGTGAAAAGCTTGAATTCTGCCCTAAAAATAAAACTATACCTAATTTTAAATAAAATACAATTCTGTGATTAATGCAAACAAGCACTTCAGAAAAAGTGTGGCATATTCATAGTTTGTTGGCAATGACAAAGCCTCCCTATGTCCTAAATTTTCTCTACAGACAGGGGACTTGTTTTCCCTGACAGTTATATAAGTAATTTCCAGGTTGTCATATGTAAACAGTAATGCCCAAAAACGTGGGCATTACAAGGAAAATGAACTGCCCAGGGCTGTTGTGAGGAGCAGGGCTGTTGTGAGGAGCAGGGCTGTTGTGAGGAACAAACTAGAGAAACATCCTAACCCATAGGAGATCTTTTATACCTCTATAACATTCACAATTTAGGACATTTTTGGACTTATCAGTCACTGTTTCTAAAGTTTTCATTAACTTTGTAATTTTATAGTATGTTTTTTGTTTGTCTCTAAATGTTTTTTTAAGTAGAAAAAACTAGTCCCTTTCCTTGTTTATTTATAGTGGAATATGTTACATAATGTACTTTCAGAAATGACTAGGTAATAATAAATGGATAAGTGTATGTAACTGTGAAGCTGCATGAGTGGCTGTATTTATGATTCCACGTGTGTTTGTGTATGTCTGTGTGTTGTCTGTGTGTTTGTCAGCTGTGTGTTGTGTCTGTAAATTTGTGTCTGTGTGTGCATTTTAAAATGATTCTAGAAAATAACATTTAGCATTTTAATACTTCTGACTAACTTAGCCATTCTGCTTTGCATTTTATCAAATGCAACATTCATTCTAACAACTTAGCCCTATTCTATGAAAACGGGTACTGTTCTAACGTAAGTACTTAGCACATCTTTAACTGTAACTCACCCAAGGGGTAGTCTAACTAAAGCTGTGACATTTTACACTGCACTTCATTGTAACAGTGAACAAAAACATGCTCTAATTACAGGCAGAATTTGCTGTGGCATGATAAGTCTTTCGGCTTTTCCATGTTAGGGATCGCCACACTGGAACTCCGGTCTGCTAATGATTGGCAGTAGATTTTTATGTACTGGCTTGCCGGGCCTAACACACAACCTTCAACGAAGGAACGCCCATGCACGCATGTCGCCACACAGAAGATGCTCTAACTGAGAATCGAACGGGCAACGTCTAACTGTGAGGTGACAACGCTACCGCAGCACCACCACTGCAGTTTTTGCTGTGGCATGATATTCTTATTTATTTAAACACACTGAAAGCATGGCTTCAGTAAAGAAATAGCAGTGAGGAACTGCAAGGACTGGATATTTTTTTAACTTTGAATTGCCACGGTTTGACAGCTATTTTTCTGTCAAAATGTCAGACTGTGGCAGTTCAAAGTTTTATTTAAGCAGGATCTAGTATGTTGATATAGCAACACTGAAATAATGTTCACTGAAAAAAAAATAACAGAATGATTGTGAGTTTTATACAGGGTTAACGGTTTAAAGGTGACCAGGTTTGTAGATGACTATAAACTTGTGCTATCATAAACTTCATGAAGGACACCAAGACCCTCAGTGTCTTTCTGAAACCAATAGTTGGTGTCAAAAGTATGGGCTACAACTGATTGCCAAGAAATGTATAATGGTATCTTTTGAGAAGGAAGAAGTCCCTTGTAACCATCACAATGGCAACACATTCCTGAAATTTGATCCAGCAGTTAGGGAACCAAGAACTTATGTAGACAATGAACTGTTCTTTGATCACCACATATCCAATATTGTAAGAAAGTGCTTTTTTCATTGTACTTTTTATTACATTTATTATGGCATACAGGTCAAGCTATGCGATCATTCTACTATTCTCCACACTCATCAGGCCAATTATTGAGTATAATGCACCATTCTATATGTACCTGTTCAAATATCTGAGATAATTGAATGGCCACAATGCTTTCTTTCTAAGAAAATGAAGAGCTAAATCATAAAAATTATCCAGACTATTGCAAAGCCTTGTCCCTCTCCTCTGTGTCACATAGGCTACCGAGGAGTGATCTCTGTCTCAGAGTTAGAGCTTCAACAGATCCTTACCTGTCAGACCTACTGCACATTTACAAGTACAGTGGAGGCAGAAACTCTCACTCAAAAGATGTAAATTCCTTCTGTAACATAAATAGAAGATGTATCACAGAGAATACTACTTCTCTAGAATAATCTTATACGCCACATGAAACAAAGTACATCTCTTACTGTATTCAAACTTAACCTTGCTGAATGGAATGGAAACTGCAAATTCATCCCTGGTTTAGTACTCTTGTCCCTCATGGTGGAAGGGGATGACATGTAAAAATGTTCTGCTCATCTCTGAGTTATTTGTTTTTAAAATACAAATACTTATAGCACTTCATGTCAATGTATAGCCAGGCATCTAAAGATCTTCATGGATCATTAGCCTAGTAAGAACCTGTCTACAAACCTAAGAACATATTGCTTGGCAACACTGAATCTTCTGGTTAAACATTTTTGCAGCAAGGCTTAGATGTGGACTGTTACAGCAGTCCCTTGAGTTCTATGTTATACCAATTGTTTTTTTATTTATTTTCAGCTTCAAACTGCTGTGGTTTACAAACTGTGGCAGCTCAAATGCTTACGCTAGTTAGGTTTTGTGATTTACTCAAAAGTTTACAGAGATGGTAATAAGCCTTAGACTGACCTAGTTCTATGTTGTAAGGAGACAGTGTTGTGTACTCTTCTGCTTATTGGGCTTTATGCAGTGCTATCAGCCTTATGTTCGTGAGGTTTGACCAGTCCAGTTTAAGACATTATGAAGGCTGTTTTCTAAATACATTTGAAACAGCAACATTATTGCCAGAACGTAATATCTACGCATCCTTGCAAACATTACATGATAAAAATCTGTTAAAAGTTCAATGTTTGGGAGAATGAATGAGAAACATGCTGCTGCAGTTCTTTCCATTACACCTAGACACCTAGAGGAAATTTAGGGAAACATCTGTACTCAGTGAGAGACAAACTAAAAACTTGTTTGACACACATAAAATGAAAAATGTCTCAAAAAAGTTTAAAAGTTTGGATTATTTTACTTTTATAAAATATCAAAAACACAAGCTTTCAGGCAAAAATACATTCTGCACAACCTAAAAAAGCTTCAGATTTCACCCAAAGTTTTTTTTTGTTATTTTAATACATCATAACTGTTTATAATTGTCTAAATTGTGATCCTGCATTTGATATATGTATTTTTTTAATTTATGTTTTAACTGAGAAAGACAACATAAATACACATTGCACATTTTCAGAAGCAACCTAGCAGACTGTTTGGCTAGGTGACTTCCTTAAACTTACACTGAATACAGGAGGAGACTAGGGGAATCAAATACAGGACTGTTAGATAACATTATTTACAGTTTATGGCCTTTACTAACTATGCTATACCTACAGACTTTCCAGAAGTGTGTCCAAATTTCTTCATAACTTCAATAATGTTAGTGAGCAAATGTTCTGTCATTACATTCTTTTTGTCATGGAATATAACTTTACACATCAAATGCAAGGTAAAACCTGCTTTGTATTTCTACGCTACAAGATATTAAATGTATCTAATATTAGACTTCCACATATTCTGAATATGTGTTCAGTTATGGGGACAGATGTTTAAAATGTGTAGTATTTTGTTCTACATTAGCAGGGCATAATTATATGATGAGTGGTGACACCACAAGTAAGCTTTTCAGTTCCCTATTCTTATACTGCAAGACATCACACATATCAAACACCTAACATACACATGTACTAGTTATTAATTTACCCCAGGTCTTTATCCATTTATATCTTTTTAGGTGTTATCTCTGTTGCAGTCCTGAACTCCTGTTTCTACTGATACAGCACTAAAAAATAAATGGATCTAAAAAATAAATGGATATTACAGATTAGGGATACCAGTTACCTTAGGTAAACCGCCCATTTTCTTTCCTTATTGTCAGTCTTGTTTAGTCACCATTTTTTATGATTTCTGTTATTGGTTGGTGGTTGTGTTTTAATGTACTTGCTTTTCAGGTGTTTGAGGCTGAGGGTACACTATCTTATAATAATTACATGGTATACAAATGGAATAATCAGACAGTAAGAACTGCTCGTCTGTCAAAGTATGTGTCCTATACTTAAGATGGCTGACTTTCAACTCATGCACTGACTGTAAAGCAGGAGCTTGTAGGTCAATAACACTATTAGTGAACAAATGGTAAGCTAGTTAGGCAGCTGGAGAGTGGTTACAGATAGAGACCATTCAAATGAGCATATTCAGAAAAATGTTTGCATTATCAAGGCCTTATGTGCTTCTTAGCATATGTATCTTGGTGATTAAAATTTTGTTTACTCCAGTACTGTTTGCAGCAGATGAATGAACATGTAGCTTGTTCACAAACAGAACTCAGAGCATCTTGACAGAAAAGTTCAAGTACTTAGGCAAACACACATATAAGTATATATATATATATATATATATATATATATATATATATATATATATATATATATATAAATATATATATATATATATATATATATATATGTGCACACGTATGTATGGCTCCCTATTGAAATGTTGGCACTTGAAATGCCCAGTCATGATAAGTTTAAAAAAAGACCAAAACTACAGAAGAACAGCTAATCTTCCCGCACCACTCAAACTTATATATAACAACTTGAGATTGCCATACCTTGAAGAAAAGGGAGTATTCCAGGAAATGGCCATTTCAGACCTAATATATATAAGTTTGTTTTTTTCGGCCTTTCAGTCGAAATTTCAAGTGTTACCTATATATATATATACATATTTGTATGTATATGTTTGTATGTGTGTGTGTGCCTCTCTCTCTCTCTCTATGTATATATGCATATATCTATATATATATATATAGGTCCCCTTCAGAATGCCGAAATTCAAAACTTCGAAACCCATATGATCGCAGACCATATGTTCAAAGTTTTGAAATACCGACATTCTGAATGGGGGAAATCGCATACAGCACAGACTGGGAGATTTCCCTTGTTCTCACTGTAGTGTGATCTTGGAGTTGGTATATTTAAGTAGGGGGGTGTGGGGGGGTGCAGGGGGGGTGAAATCCCCCTGCTATACACAGTTTAATGTGTGTGTCTTTTCATTTTTACGGGTCTAGTTCACATTTTCGAACATTCAAATGTTCGATCATATGGTCTCGTCTATATGAATTTCGAACATTTGAGCATTCGGCTATGTGAAGTAGACCGATATATATATATATATATATATATATATATATTTAAATATATATATAAAAGCATTCATATGCCTGAGCATTTACAAACACTGACACCACACACACACAGGCATGTACTCTGTATTTTACTGCATATTTTCTCTTGTTTGAACATTACAGATATCATAACGTGGCATCGTAATATGCTCCAGTATATATAATGATGAGCATCATCATTTTCTTAATTAGCTAAAATAACGGCTTATTACATACAAGCTCATTTAGCCAGGAACATTGCCTGATGTCTGCTTTTGGTTTTAACGTTGTAGTTTTGAATAGTTATCTACCAACCTGAAATACACCATTATTTTGAGTTTTCTGCATAATTATGCACTTTGAAGTCATCCTACAGAATTCCAGTAGAAAGCAGTGTTAATATTCATGTGGACTTCAAGCCTGCTCTGCAGTACCTTTCATTTCTATGAAAGTACAACAAAAGATAAAAAGACAGAAATGTGTCAGATTTATAGGCCTGCAGTTCACAGTTGTTTGCTAGACTATACAAAAAGAAGTCGTGACTATGTACAAAATGTAAGATTTCATACCTCTTAACTGTCCAGATTTTTGCAGAATGTCCAGATTTTTTGCCTCAAAATTTTGGTCTGATCCTCATAAAATTTTTGATTTTCTGCCAAATTACTGGGATGATCTGAGGAATTAAATTAGTAAATAATGTCATTCATTTGAGTTTCAGACTTCATATCCTTTGGAAAATGCATTCTAGTACATATCCTGTCATTCAAGCAACTTTCTAAGTTTATATATATATATATATATATATATATATATATATATATATATATATATATATATATATATAGATATAGATGAGAGAGAGAGAAATATGCTTATTGTTGCTGACAATTTTCTGATATAACAGCTCAGGTTCTGGCTATAACATTTTTCTCAAGAGTATACATTATTATAGGTAAATATGCAACTTATTATTCACAATGGTACTGATAGTAACATTTTTATTAGGGATGCACTTCAAGTGACTGAAAAGCAAATTGAGTGAAAAATGAAATGTTTCCTAAGAAAATGAACTCATTTCTGTGACACCGGAGGGTTTCTTCTCCCATACCCAAGCCTAAGTTCATGTAATCATAATATAGCAAAATCTGTATTTGTGTATTTGTGAATAAACCCATGAGAATGTTTTCTTTTTTCTTTTATTATAATATTTTCTTTTATATCATGCCAAGCAGCATTTGACAATAAATATCAAATGCATGACTTTTACTGAGAGATATCTCACCACACCCTTTAACAACAAACAGAACGCTCATGATCCAAAGCAGAACATTTAGAAAAATATTGAACAAATTCTTGCTGCCCATCCCTTAACTTTAATTAAAGGTTACTCAGACTCAGGGATAAGGGAAAACTCCCTTGTCTCCAAAACATCTGTAATATCAGAATGCTTTGAATACGTGGAACCCGAAGTAACTTGCATCCAAAAAATGAATGATTCCCAAAACATTATGTTAGTTTTTTTCTCTTTTTAAGCAGGTGGACTAACACACGACACTGTGGTGTTGTTTTCTACACCTTTCTGGTCTTGAACAAACAGGATTCTGATCATGTGATACAAAGATTTGAGCACGAGAAGTGTACAGTACATTATGTCTAATAAAACGTTAATGTAGACAAAAAAACAGCATATGATATTACAATAATTTCAGGAAGACACTGAGACGTCAGTGTTGTTTGATAGTAAATTTGAAGTTCTTGGCGCGACAGCGTCCTTCTTAAAAGGAACATAAATAAAAACATAAATAAATACTGTCTATGAAAGATGTTACAGTCTATGGACCGGCCAAGATGAAGCAAAATGAAAGTGCTATTGCTCAGTTATATGTTCAATGCAATAAAGCTGCCATCTGGAGTAGAAGAAGTTTTTACCTCGGAGACTACACTGCCCCTTTTGTTTTTTTGTTGTGGAAGAAGAGGTGCATTAAAAAAGGCCAGCATATCTGTCCAACCTCGGAGGATAGCCAGCCTAGTTTTTGCACCATAAGCAGTGTTGTAGTCTGCGTTGTTCCCTGGTTTTGCTTTGCTGCATCTCAAGCAAAAAGGGAGGCAAGGCTACAGTAATCAAGGCACAGGAGAAGAAAAATGACCCTGCTGGTAAGAAGCGGGCATTGATCTACAAGAAGAGTTTAGGATGTCTGAACATAGTGATAGCCCTATCAAAGTGATGGTCGTATGTAAGTGAGGGGTGCAGCCAAATGCACATATAATAAAAGACTGAATACAAACTAGTCCGCTACAGTTTGCTAGGCATGGAAACTAACTCCCTGCTACAAGATATAATGTCACTAAGGTCTGCAAACCTCGAGATGATTTACTTCATGCCTGTTTGCAGTGATACCCGAAAAGGTTTGTCTACATTTATTCCCTTTAGCTCAGAGCCATAGCTGTCTCCTCTAAGAAAAAGTGCTATTTGCCAAGCCTGTCCCCCTCAACCTTTCAATTGTAGTAAAAAAAAAAGATAGCGTCTGCTTTTAAAACTGTAACAAGCCAATTGTTACAATTCATACCAAAAGCAGTATCAAAATTAATTTCTATGCTGGCATTAAGAAATGAATTCAGCTTTCTTGTTTACTGAGTCAAACAGGGGCAACAGCCTTCACACCAGGTATAATTTGGGTTCATAAGTTGTGCTCATAAAAGAACTTAGTAATACACTTCATATCTCTTTGATACAGCCATGGTAAGCAACACTCTGTGACATTAAATATGCCATTAGTATTGTTTTGCAGTTCTTTGAATAGTTGATTGGTTAGCAAATGTTATAATACAATGTTTAAAGAAAAGATCTAAGTGAAACTCTGAATTAATCTAACACTCACATAGCTATTCCTCAGTGAATCATAAATTCATAAAGTGAACAGGAATAGTGTACATATATAGAGTGTAAAAAACGGTACAGTTGATCAAAAATCAGCTGATAGAAATGACTTCCTTTTTCACAATGAGATCACTGTACACTGGGGATCAGTACAAATGCCCTTTACCACTGTAGTGATATCTCAGAGTTGGTATATATAATTAACAAGGAGTTGTGGGGGGTTCAAGGATGATTGTCCCCTGCAAAAATATTGGTTGAATGCTTTGTTTCAGTCCTTTAGCATCTATGTTTTCTGTTTTGACCATGTGAAGTCGATGAAGTTGGTATTGATTTTTCTGCACATCAATGAACAGTTCCAAAACAATACACACACACACACACACACACACACACACACACACACACACACACACACACACACACACACACACACACACACACACACACACACCTTCCTGGTATGATCTTCTTCAGAAGCTGAACATACCTAAGGTTATATAGAAATAATTTCATTTATTTAGTTAGTTATTGACATTTAATTACTGGGAAAGTCCAGCTGAGTAGGAGTCTATTATCAGCACAGGCATAGAGAGAAAAGTTCTAAATTATACTAAAACATTGTAAAAACAATACTTCTGCAATCTTGAAAAATAAAACAAAAACATCTGTAGTTAAAATAATTATAACAGATTCGAAATAATATAAAACATTGGTTAAGAATCAATATAAGGTATATGACAATCATTTAATATTTAGAGAAACGTTAGACAGTATGTAGAGAAATTAAAGGTAAGTTAGTTTAATACAAATAGGAATTGCAATATGAAGTGAGGTTAAAAACAGGCTTATGGTATATTTAGAAAGTAAGTCAGGGAAGAGAATTAGATAGCAGTAAGGAAGTAAGTGAAGAAGGGAGAGTAAGGAGGTATAAAGAATGAAAAAGTACTTGTTCGCATTTAGGGATATAGTTTATCCTGGTTTTGAGCAAGAACAAAGCCAGACTTTAGCTAGGAAGTCTTTCAGAGTGGTTTTGAAAGATGGGAGGGAGGGTCTGACCTGATGGATACAGGTAAGGAGTTCCAGGCTTTAGCAGTATAAGTACAGACAATGCTCAGCAGATTTGCTAGGTTTTGTAGGTAGACAGGAGTTTTGGTCACTGGATTGCAATGACTGACTGGGACATAGTTGTGTAGAATGCGTTTTTTAATACTGGACAGACAGCAGGATGCTGTATAATTTTATATGTGGTAAAAAGTTGTGTATGTGTTAGTTGTAGTTCTAACCAATTTAGGCTTTTCAGTGCTATACAGTGGTGAATTCTGAAAGGGGTATATGCCGCAAATTTAGCAAGTTGGTTATAACATCATTCATGTTTTAATTTTTTTGAAGCCTGGAGGTTTTTTGAGGATGGGAGCACCAGAAAGAAATGTGGGGAAGAAATAAGTTGTGGCAAGTGGAGTATTAATTGCGTTGGTGAGAAAGTCTTTGGCTCTGTAAAGCATCCCTAGTTTTTGATGAGTTTTTCTTACGTAATTTTGTATATGCAGGTCGAATGTAAGATTGTTATCCATTGTCACCCCTAATAGTTTGCTATGAGAAGTGACTTTAATAGTTGTATTATCAAGAGAGAGGACTTGAAATTTTGCTTTTCATGAGAGAGAGATTTGGGGGAAAAAGTAGTAGTTTGGTCTTTTTGGGTTTAGCATGAGTTGTGAGTTACAAAGCAATGTTTTAGTGGCTGTTAAAGCTTCCTGAGTCATTTTTTGGAGATGTACCATACCTATTAGAGCCTTAGCTATTAGAGGTGTCCTGGCTATAAAATGGAGGGCACTGTTCATCCTTTTTATTTCTTTTCTGCCTGGTCTGAAGACTCTCTCTTCTTTTCTTTGTTAGTTCATCAGTGGTCTCCTATGTAGCATCCCTTAATAATACTAACTACATGTTTTCATTACTGTTACCTTGTGAATGTGTCTACATTGTGTAGTGTTGCACTGATTCTAATGTCCCAAAAGAAAATATCGCAAGAGATGCTCTTTTGGGTATCTAGTACACCAAAAGATGTTCATCTTGAATGCATTTTCTGTTTGAGAATCCCAGTGTTGATTACTGTGAACACTGTACTGAACTCAGCAAGTGATTTACAAGCCTTTACATAACACATGCACTTAGTAGCATGCTCAGCTTTTCCTTTAGTTTTGTCAAAAATACATAGCTAAAACCAAACATCCTTCCAAACAGAAACCTGATAATGAAAAGAAAAAACACCAGCAATCCTATCCTCATAAAATCAAACAAATCTGGAATTAGGAGTGTGCATTAGGTGCTGCACATGGGCGAGGAGCACAACCGATTCTCACTAGTGGCCTCCTCCTTCATTTTTTTAACTGACCACCCAAGTCTTACGATGAACATTTACATATTTTCAACTCAGTTACAGCAGATAAACATAGAATAAGTGTCTGAAGCAAGTAAACTCCTAATCTCAGCCACAATCACATAAATATTTAATTGTTTTATGCCCTAGTGCCTAGGGTTAGACATTTACTTGCTCATCCATCTTATTTATTCTGAACATTCTGTTTTGGGTTTGTGGTTATCAAACACGTTTCACAGAGATAGTAGCACTGACAACTGGCTGCACCAGAGAGTTTATTACACTCACTTCCAATTCTGGGGTTTATTGCATGTAATCAAGACCTCATATTCCCTAGTCCTTGTCTTTAATGGTTTAATCCAAAATCTACAGGACATTCAAGTAGAAAAACAGTACCTTTGGCAGAAGGAATAAAGATTTTTTTCAGTTTTTTTTCTAGTTCCAAAGAATGAAAGACAACAGAGGCCCATTTAAGAACTTACAAATATGAACAAGTTTATCATAATGAAAAAGTTCATGATACTGACAATGCAGATTCTAATCTTTCTGTTGATGTAAGTAAATTAAGCGTAATAGTGGCGATACAGTAAGCTTATTTATATATACCCATGCTTTTCCTACATTCCATTTAGGGGATTAAGGTGCCATTTCACCTCTTTGATATTTGACCTGTTTACTGTTTCTTTGATATTCACCAGAGTATCTCATGCTTATGAGAGTGCACACATAGCCCTAATAAATCCTTTTTTTTATACATAAAAAAAAAAAAAACACACACATATATATATATATATATATATATATATATATATATATAGACAGATATAAATATAGATGTTTGTATGTGTATGTGTGTGTGTGTATATATATATATATATATATATATATATATATATATATATATATATATATATGTGTGTGTGTGTGTATTTAAAGCATAATGATATTCTAAACCACAGTATACAAGAAAGTGTGTATATATATATATATATATATATATATATATATATATATATATATATATATATAAATGGGTTCTGTTCCGAAGCTCCAAATACTGAAATCTTGAATTTCAGTATTTCGAGCCCAAGAAGCCGAATCCACATAATAGCGAAAGTTTAGAAGCGTGAAATTTAAAACCTCGAATACCGGAGGTTTTGAATTTCATGCTTCTAAAGTTCCGCTATGGTCATGTATTCAGGTAAGTGTGTGTGTGTGTGTGTGTGTGTGTGTGTGTTAAGGGGTTTGGTAGGGGCTGTGGTGTGTGTCAATGTGTTTTATTGATGTGATGGATGCAGCCCCCCACATGGGGGTGCAGGGGTGCTTGCCCCTTCTGCTTTCATGTAGTAGAGTGATTGTGTGTGTTTGTGTGGTGGATGGTGAGTGTGTGTGTGTGTGTGTGTGTGTGTGTGTGTGTGTGTGTGTGTGTAGTAAAACCGCGAAATTCAAAACTTCCGATATTCGAGGTTTTGAATTTTACGGTTTTTAGTTTTCGTTGTTTTGCAGATTCTACTTCTTGGGCTCGAGATACTGAAATTCGAATTTTCAGTATTTTGAGCTTCTGAAGTGAATCCATATATATATATATATATATATATATATATATATATATATATATATATATTTTTTTTTTTTTTTTTTTCACATATTTACAAAGCTGTGGCATGAGCCAGACAGACACAACTGTCTTGTCCCTGATAGGATGGGCACACTTTTTATACCTGCCTGCACAGTCAAGCATAAAGGCTGCTAATTGAATTTGGGTCACCTGGGTTGTAGTCAATGCTTTATGTTTTACCCTACTGATGCAGACACAGTCTCAGGAAATTCTAAATTTAAATAATAACATGAATGAAATGTTCACACTTTTGCTAAAAATTCAAACATGTTTTCATTTTATTACATGGACATCCAAAGAAAAAGAAAGGTCACCAGAACCATAGCAGTACCACTGTTTAAAACTTTAATTACATGCTAATAAAATTCTTTTCTATAAAGCTTCTTTAGGCATATCAGAATGAATTAAAACATCACTTTATATATTAAAACCCTTTATATCACATGACACATTCAGTTAAAACTCAATTACAATTTAAAGTGCCAAGATCAACTTGCTTGACCATGCAATTCTCTAAAAACTGACTTTAAAGAAAGTTATAGTACCGTTTAAGCCGTGTCATATGAGCTGTAAATCGAATGATCCATTTTAATTCCTCCTTTTCTGTTAAATGTATTAACTCTCCACCTGTTATTGGTTTGTATATAACTTGTAGAATCAGAAATTTAAAACAATGTGTTATGTCTGTTTCGGCAATATGCATATAAAGTGCATTAGTCACAACCTTCCTTATTTTTTCCAATAGATGATCCCCTATTCATTCTGAGTTTATGATTGTTTTTTCCTTTGCAATATGCCTTACATTTTTTACATTTTGCCAAGTAAATAAGATTTTGAGTATCATAATTTCCATAGGCACCACATAAAAATATTACAATATTCCATGGACATCCTGAAATTGAATAGGAAATTGTCACTTTTCTTGCATTGTTTTGTGATGAGCATTACACAAAGCACAGCTCAGACATGTTCATTTCTACAACAGGACTGCAGACCAGTACAACACATCATGAACACTTTCTTTACAATTCACAGTTCCCAGGTATGAATTTTATTCTTCTCAATATTTATTTCCTTTGCTGATAGACACTATTATTCGTTTTAAACATCAATATTTACATGCAAATTACATCTTATTTTAATACAAAGTCTGGCTGTATTTCTTTCATGACAACATATGTTTATTCTGGTCACTTTCTCTCTCTCTCATAGTCACTTCTTAAAGCATCTATATTTCTTGATCATTCTTAGTTCACTTCTGAAACTTATTTTCTAACTTGGACAAATGTAGATCTATCTTTCAAATAATCATAAAGCAAGTCTTACTAATTTAAGAAATAACCTAGTATTTCTGTTACATGCATCTCCTTTCCTGAATTGTATTTCACAAGTAAGTCATACTTTTGTAATAGTAATAATAATCTCTTTGGCCTGAGCAGTGCATTGTACCAGCAACTTCTTAAATGGACTCTAATGTCTATAGTTTGCTTCTCCCAATTTTTCCATAAATATGTTTATGAACTTTCAGAACTATATATTATTAAAAATAGCTCCTTTTAATTTGAGCATACCTTTTGGTATTCCATACAGACTCTGGATCCATTAGCATCTGGCAAGACTCATGCATGTATTCTATTCTGAATGGCATCTTACTAAAAGCAATTTTTTTAAGTATGGATGCTTTTGTCATTTGTTTAAGGACCACAAAGTTCTTCTATTGCTCTGTACTCTTTTCCTTAATGGCAAATTTACTTCTTTTGACATATTCAAAATAAGCTTTAAAATATACAGCAAGTAAGCTTATAACATCTTCTTTATCCACTGGAGAAGACATCTACCCTGCTTTCGCTTTGTCAGTGCCTGGTTTTAAGTCTTCGGGCATTAGCAGATGGTCAGCGTATCTCAGCTATATCACTAATTGTACACTTAGTTTGGTTTAGCTTGACACTGCTTTTTTTTTCTCAGTCTCTTCAGTAGCTCAAAAAGTCTTGCATCGTAAGATACTTTGCTCTAACTTTACTTCAGTATGTTATTAGTAATATTAAAAATGCATCAAGCACTTCAGTAATCTGTATATAAGCTCCTAAACATTTAAGGTGTTGATGAAATATCAGAAAGAATTCTACGAATTCTGTAGCTTCCACTGGGAAATTAAAATAATTAGCTTGGATCATTCATGCAAAATTGTATAATTAGCATCAAGGACATAAAACACCTCACATCTGGTAAAGTAGAAACACTTTTACAAATGTACAAAGTAGGTAATGTTCTCTTTCATAGCTTTAGTATGTTATAATGGATCTTTGCAAGTATAAACTTTATCTGGTTACAAGTATCCATGCTGTTGACCATTCAGTAAAAATCTGTTTTTTAGATATGCTCACACGCTCTGTATGGTTTGTTTCCTTCTTGACTGTACTTCCTACAGCTAAAGAAAATTTTTTGGTAACATGGAATGAGCTGTTATGAATAAGAAGAGTAGCTAGTTCATAGGTAGGTACTAGGCTATCTGCCTGAAGGCATTTATAAGCCTAGTCAGAATGTGTTGGCTTTCGCCGCCCCCTTAGATTAGTTCCCTGTGCCTCTATCCAGTAGATCCACTGAACTGATGCCTGGGGTAAACTTTCTGTTTCCTATCCACTCGTCAAGGTTTCTTTTGAAGAGTGTTAGCGAGGAGCTCTGCCTAATGTAGATTGGAATCTTGTTCCAAAGCATGGGAAGTCTCTGGGACAGGAATCTATCCCTCCAGCACTTCTTATTTATTGTTGTGGTGAGGTTTAGATCCCTAGACCATGTGGCTCGAGGGGATAAGGTTTTATTTAGGTGAAGCATGTCCATCAATTCTGGGTTGGACATGGCCTTCTATGTCAGGCAGAGATCACTTCTGAGTAGGCGGTATGCAACTGAGTACAGCTGGAGTTTCTTCAGTCGAGCTGCATAGAGCATCTGTTTGAGGCCAGTGATCCTCTTGGTGAGGTACTTCTGTGGTCTTTCCAGCTGTTGCAGGTGTCTTGTAAGGTACATCCCAAATGGGGCGTTGTACTCTATGATGGGTCTGATGAGTGATGAGTAGAGGGGCACAATGACCTCTTTTGATCTAAATGCGAACTCTTTTGTTATTAGGTAGGCCATGTAGAAGGATTTTCTAAACACTTTGGCAATGTGATTATCAAAGGTGAGATTACTATCTACTTGGATCCCCAGATCCCTTATTATGTCTTTCGTATTTAGGGGACTACCACCTATGTGGTAGTTTGTGGGTACTTTATTTTTTCCAAAGAGGATGACTATGCACTTTTTGGCATTTAGCTTGAGGCCATCATTTTGACACCAGGTATCCGTGTCAGTGAGACCCTTTTGGAGGATGTCTGTGTCAGCCGGAGAGTCAATTATACCCCCTAATTTGCAATCGTCTGCGAACCTGGTCAGCCATAGTCCTCCTGTGTTTGCCTGTACCTCTGAGAAGTATATGCTGAACAGGAAGGGTCCTAGGACTGAGCCCTGGGGAACACAACTTGTAACCAGTTTAGAGTGGGACCTAGCTCCCGCAACTCTCACTATGTGGGTTCTGTCCGCGAGCAGGTTGGCAACCCATCTTGTGATGTAGGGATTTATGTTCAGGCTGGTGAGCTTGTCTATAATTCCAGAATGGGGAATGGTGTTGAAGGCCTTAGCGAGGTCTAGGTAGGCTGTGTGTACCACCTTTCCCTCGTCTATATACTTGGTAACTGTCTCAAAGATGTCCACCGGGTTTAGGAGGCATGATCTGCCCTTAACAAAGCTGAACTAGGTAGGGTTAAGTGTTTGGAGGTTCCCAATGTCTCTGTTAATGAGTTCCATGATGATGCGCTCCATAGCCTTGCAGACCAAGCTAGTCAGACTTATACGGTGATTGTTCCTGGGGTCTGTTGTGGCTCCACCTTTGTGGAGTGGAATAACCATTGCTGTGTGCCTCTCTATGGGTAAGTAGCCTGTGGAGAGGCTGAGTTTGAACAGTGTGGTTGGGTGAGGGGTTAGTTCATCTTTGAGCTCATGTAGGACACAGCCTGGGACACCATCCGGTCCCATTGATGCTGTGTTTTTGGCTTTGGAGAGGGCTGTTTTAACCTGAGTGTCTGTGATTTCTGGGAATCTACATTCTTCTGGTATGGTTATGGGCCCTTTTGGGGGTGAGGGAGGGGTGAAGTTTGTGCTGAACCTGTCTGCCAGGATGTTGGCGATATCGGTCGATTCAGTGTATTTTGTGCCATTCTGCACTAACTCTGAGCAGATCTGAGCATTGCCACTTAGCTTCTTGACATAGCTAAAGAATGTCTTGTGGTTATCTTTGGAGTCCTTGGCAATTTTTCTTTCAAAGCTCACCTTGGATGATTTTATGAGGGTTCGTAGTTTCTTGCTGATACTGATCACGGATGTCTTTCCTTCTTGGGATTTTAATATTTTCTGTACTAGTTTCCTCCTTCTATTGTATAGCTTGTTTAAGGCAGGAGTCCACCAGACTGGTTTTCTTTTTTTTGGAGGAGTGAGTCTTGGTTTTGCTTGGGTTGGCACGATCCATGCATTCTTGTAGGTGGCCGTAGAATGCATTAGTAAAGGATTTTGCAGCTTGGACAGCGTTATCCTTCAGCATGGGGGCTTTGAGACTTTTCACCTTGGTCTTAAGTAATGTAATGTTTGCTTTTGAAAAGTTTTTCACAGTGGTTTCCTTGTCCAGGGGTGGGGGCAGGATGTGGATATCCAAAGTGATTTGTTTATGGTCAGATCTAATCAGTGAGGGGTTGACCTCCAGTGTGGAACACCAGTCGCCCATTTTGGTAATGACCAGGTCCAATATGTTGTCACCTCTGGTGGGAGTGTTGACCAGTTGAACAAGGGCGTTTGAGTTTATAAATTCTAGGAAATGTTGGGCAAGGGAGTTAGTACTTGAGTAGTTCTCCCAGTTAATGTCTGGGTAATTGAAATCACCCAATATTCGGGTGTTTGGTAGGACCTTTATGTTTCCCAGTGTTTCCAGAAATGCAGAATGGGGGTCCTAGGTGGGTGATCTATAGCAAGCTACAATTTGAATTGCAGTTTTGCCCATTGTTAGTTGCACGTGGATGATCTCTGAAGCATCGTGCTGTGCCACTAACCTGGAGGTGTGGGTATCCTTGATGAATATGGATACGTCCCCGCCTTTTGTATTTCGGTTTGGGTTCTGTGGCCGAAATGTATGGTATGAGTTGTAGCCTGGTAGTGCTGGGGTGCTCTCTGGATCCTTAAACCAGGTTTCTGTTACTGCACATATATTGATTTTTCGCCATACTGAGGAGTGCCTCGAGTGTGTGCATTTTGAGGTTTAGACTTCTGGCATTGAGTAGCATTACCCTCAGTTTTTTGTTACTTATGCTATTTACGGTGGTGGTTTTGTCTTTTGAGCCTTGCCTAAAAAAGGCACTATGGGGATGGCAGAAGCCTTGGCCAGTATTCGAAAGTCTAAGGGTGACAGGCGCAAGCCATCTCTAGTGAAGTAGCATGGCTTGTCGAGCATGTCATCCCAGGTGGACAGACACTGGATCCCCTTTGAATGACACCAGAGACTTAGCCATTTGTTGAAATTGAGAATTTTTTTCTTTATACCTTGGTATCATTCTTGGTGAGGGCAGGATGCTACTCAGGGTCGGGGTCATACCGGCCTGGGCTACATGATCAGAGAGCTCCTCCATGTCTCTTTTCATGTAGTCCAGGGAGGTACAGCTCAGGTCATTCACACCAACATGGAGAATGACAGAGTCATATTTGTACTTGTTCTGGAGTGACCTGAGTACTTTTGTTATGTGGCGGATCCTGGCACCCGACAGGCAGCTAACAGTGACCTTCTCCTTATTCAGCCTAGTGAGTGGGACGTGAGTGTGCCTGACTATAGAGTCACCTATTACAAGTATGTTGGGTATGTTATTTTGCCTTAAGGGCTGTGATTGCATGGCACACTGGTTTTGTGAAGTATGTGTTTCATGGTTTGTGTTGGGGGGTGGAGGTTGCTTGGATGTTTGTTTTTGGAGGTCTCTGTTGGTTTTGCAGATTTTTATTTAGAGCCTCCGAGTATGTTTTCATGTATTTATGTGTGTTTTTTGACAGTGCTGGTTTAATGGGTCTATGTGAGACTGGTGGTGTGATGCAAGTATTTCCCTTCTCCTCTTGACTGTCTGATCCAGTTTTGGGTTGAGAGAGCTTAGCCTCCAGTTTGGCTGTATAATTGCATCTCTCACATATGTTAGTGTTTGGTGGTAGGAGGAGAGGGTTGTCTGTGTACATGAGGCAGTTGTAACATTGCCTCAAAATGCTCAGATTCACCAGTTGGACTGGAGAGTACACCTGAAACTGCCCTTTGGACATGCCTGGATAGGTACAGTGAACTGTTTTACTGGATGGCTGGTAAGGTCGAATAGAGAGCCTTGTCCTTCTGTGCAGTACAGGAGGGTCTAGTGCTTGGGTTTATAAGTGCTTGCTATAAGTTTTGAGCAAGTGCCGGGCTGAGAAATGAATGGCTTGAGTGCTTAAGTTGAAAGTTTGTCTAGTTCCAATGGAAAAATTGAAGAGGAGACTTTGTGGAGCCATGAATAGTTTTACCCTAGCTAGCCCGGCATGCAAAACCAGGCAAATGCAGAATTTATAGCAGGGAAATGAAAGAGATAGAAATTAGCCCAAAATGGCCAATAAACTATTAATTTCTGGGCTGAAACCACTCCTCCAGGGACAGATAGGCTGCTCAAAACTCCCCTCTCTCACAGGTGAACAGAGAAACTTCCTTCTATCCAAGTAAGGTATGGGCAAACAGAGAGTTGTAACACAGCCCTGTCTTCAGCACTAACCTGAAAACTGGACTATACTAGCTTAGAAAGGTGGCAAACCAGTATATTCTTTTTTTTTTCAGAAAATAAAGCAGATGCAATCAAAAAAAATACTTTAATTGGACAGAAAAGGATACTTATTGTTATATATCACAGATCAGAGTTGTACTCAATGCCCCTAGTAATAAAGTAGGAAGAAACACAAATACAGTAAAAGCAGATGAATAAAGTACAATATATATATATATATATATATATATATATATATATATATATATATATATATATATATAACAATAGAAAACGAACAAACTGATTTAAACAAGTTACCCAATTAACCAGAAAAAAAGCTCAAAACTGAGCCCTGTTCCAGCAGTCTTCAATCAGGCAAGTTCTAACTGCACACTCCTGCTACTAGGGTGCAGGGGAACCTTCTCCAATAAAAAAATGGCCTGGATCAGTGCTCAAGTTATACAAACAAAGCTAGATTCAGCAGGCCTGAATCTGGTCTATGCTACAGCAACAAGGCGCACCAATTTCAGAAAGAAACAGTTCAAATAAGCAGGCACAATAAGCCTGTGAACAGAAATTCCCAGCTCAGAAGGACAGAATCCAACCTGTCCTCCCACAAGAGTGCAGACCACAAACCCTCTTAATGTAGAATAACTGACCTGAAGCCCAAGTGCTTAAGCCAGAGCTAATACACTTTTATAGAATACCAGACACTGGGCCTTTAATCAGCAATTCCCAGCTTAGAAGGATGTAAGCTACCTGTCCTGCCACAACAGTGCAGACCACAAACTTTCTTAATGTAAAACAGCCTGTATGAAGCCCAAGTGCTTAAACCAAAAGACTTAGAATAACAGTTACAATTTAATCTGGCTACTACCAAGCAATAATAAATGCAGCAGAATAAATAAAATTGAGTACTTTTAAGAAAAGCAAAATAAAGTGGGAGGAAGCACAAATACAGTAAAAGCAGATGAATAAAGTGCATTTTTTTTAATGCAAGGAGAGAGGAAGGAAGAACCTAAAAGTGGGTTGATCTTCTCAAATCTTCTCTCTATATTAAGTAGCGTGAACACTAGACTCAGAATATGATCTCACTGTACTCAGTTAAGTGAGCAAATGAGATGGACCCAGGAGGAGTGTTCTAATACAGACTTATAGGAGGGGCGGGCAATTCCAGGGCCACCAACTCTAATACCAGCACAAGAACAGGGAGGGTGGGTGTGGAACTAACTGCAGAGAAACACACAGCGCACTATTCAATGATACACACAATTAGCAAGTCTCTCAGAAGTTGAGCATAAAATGATTTCTCAAACTTTGTGGCTAGCACAAGTACAGAGGAATCCCTCTAGGCTATTAAATATCAGATAACAAAGAAGTGATAAGACCACCAACCTCCTCTTACAGCAGAGAGACACACAGCACACTGTTCAATGATACATGCAATTAGGAAACAGAAAAAATGAAAATACAGTACTTTTAAAACTGCAAGTTTGTACTTAACAGAAGACTAAAATACACTACTGCTAGTTTCTCTAAATTTAGCTTCTAATGCAGATGTTTGCAGACAAGTAAGTCCCTCAGAAGTTGAGCATAAAATGATTTCTCAAACTTTGTGGCTAGCACTTAAAGTACAGAGGAATCCCTCTAAGCTATTAAATATCAGATAACAAAGAAGTGATAAGACCACCAACCCCCTCTTATAGCAGAAAGACACACAGCACGCTGTTCAATGATACACACAATTAGGAAACAGAAATACAGTACTTTTAAAACTGCAGGTTTGTACTTAACAGAAGACTAAAATACACTACTGCAAGTTTCGCTTAACGTCAGCTTCTAATACAGATGTTTGCAGCCAAGCAAGTCTCAGAAGTTGAGCATAAAAAAAAAAAAAAAAAAGTGGTAGAGGGCCCAAATCAATAAATAAATATGTACATCCTTTAAGCAAATCATGAGCCTGAACCTTAAAATCAGATTCCTAGTAACCCTTTCATAATAGTTAACCAGAATCAGGATGTACCCTTGGCAAAGTAAAACTGCTGTGGATTTAGCCTGTTGAGATTTTTAACATCATAGTTTATCAGGTCAGTTATTATATATATATGTTCCATGACTTTGCAAATAACACTTCTCAGACTAACATTTTAACTGTGACAAAGTGTTTTGCTTTTATGCATCAATTGTTTAAAGTTAAATCTTATTTATTTGACAATTTTCACTGACACTATTTTCCAATATCACACACTATTGTTTCTTATGTTAATGAATTGTATATCCCATTCATTTCATTCTTTAACTTTATTTTATTTTATTTACATTTGTTCACCGGGAGTGTCCAACTGGACGTAGGTCCATTTTCAGCGGAGGCCCACGGAGAAAAGCTCCACAGTTAAAATAGACAGACAGTAGTTACATTAGATTACATAGCAATTAACAATTTAACATAGCAATTACTTACAACATATTTACAGATGAACATAGTACATCAGTAGACAACTAGAATCTTTATCTGTGAAGTACATAACAGACATTAACAAATGTTACAATAAGAAGTTCCTGCTGTATAATAAGTACTAGGCTTATGAGCATCTGAGCTTGCTATAATCAAGGTAGTTAGTGGAGTGGAAAGAAAGGTAGTGGTTGAACTTAGTAGATTCAATGGGAACATATGCCATCACAAAGAACAAATGGCTGATAAATGGCATATTTTTCTTTGTTTCACAGTATCTCTAAAATGTTTGTTCTGTGCCTACAACACTCTATTTTTTCACTCTCAAAACTCAAATGTATTATAAATTGTAGAGCTTATTTCTCTGTAAAATGCCGAAACAAAGCACATTGTACTTCTTCAAGCTTCTGAGGTGTATTGCGTTCAGTCAGAACTAAATAGTTTGTGGAGGAATAATTTGTAATTTTCAGGTAAATTACCACAGAGAAAAGAATTGTCTAGTAGGTGTATATATATGCCATTTCTCAAGTGAAAGATAATAAAAAAATGTGTATTTTTTCAGACATTGTCTAACATTTGTTATGTAAAAATGCGATAAGGACACGAGAAACATGACTGCATTTTGCCAGCCTCACCAATGTTTAAATTTAGACTGAATAAAACATACCAGATATATATATATATATATATATATATATATATATATATATATATATATATAGGTTTATTATCAAATGACTGAAAATCAAAAGACTGAATCCCAAAAAGACTGAAAATTCAAAATATTGAATACATTTTTAATGCAAGGGGCAAGACCCCCACAGCCCCTACTAAATATATATACCAACTCCAAGATCGCATGACAGTGGAGAAGGGGCAAATTCCATCATTCAATATTTTGATTTTCAGTCATTTGATAGTAAACTATAGATATATATATATATATATATATATATATATATATATATATATATATATATATATATATATATATATATATATATACACACACACACACACATATATACACACACACACACACACACACACACACACACACACACACACACACACACACACACACACACACACACACACACACACATAACATTTGTAGATCGGGAAAGTCCAACTAGGAAAGAGTCTGTTTTCAGCAGAGGCCCAGGGAGAAATGCTTCAGTTTGAGATGTGGGAGGAAACCTGAGTACCCAAAGGTAACCCACGTAAATACAGGGAGAACATGCAGACTCTGCACAGAAGGCAACCCAGCCAAGAATCGAACTGGAGATCCTCTTGCTGTGAGGTGACACTGTTAACCGCTGCACCACTGCGCTGCCCATATGGAATAACACAGGACTCCTCATTTACTCCAAAAAGCATTTCTGAGAGCATAGAACAGGTCACCCAGCTGTAAGCATCTTACCATCCAGATTTTTTTTTTAATCTGCAATACTTTGCCACCTTGCTGCATATATTTCCTAAAATTTGTTGCAGGTGGCAGAAGGTTTTCCCTATGAGGTCTCAGAGAACCCTAGATCATTGTTTCTGAGATGAACAATGGCAGTCTGCTCCTTTCCTCCAGTGATGATCCTTTCTTTGTACAGGAGTTCAGAGCATGATGGATACCTTAGACTTGCTTAGGCCCCTGTTCTGTCCTCTCAGAAATGCTTCTTGGAGTTAATGAGGAAGATTCAAGAGGTGTCCTGTGTTATTCCTCCTATAGAACCAACTAGTAAGTATGCCGAGTATTCTGCAGGCATTCAAAATCTGAGTCTTTTACCTCTAAGTAGCTGGGTGACCTCTACAGTCATCTGACTGATTAGCTAAAATAATTATGTAAGCTTCTTACTGCCGAGATTTATTTAAATCTCTTCAGTTCATAACATACCGCAATACTTTGTCACCTTGCTGCTCGAGAAGTTGTTTAAAGATTTGGACAGATATGACAAGACTATTTTTCTGCTTTATTCAAACTTAGGGCCCTTAGCTATGCATCTCACATGTACCAATTCCAGACGACTTGGTGAAGTATGCCCCTGAAAACACAAAGACCTCTCAGTGTCTCTGCCAAAAGTGGACCTTGATGAGACTCTGTTTCTGGCCACCTTAGTGGGTTATCATATGTTCTGCTGCATCTTTTTTAATGAGCAGAGTATCTCATAAGGGCCAGAAACCCAGGTATGCACCTGTGTAAATAGCATGGCTGATACCAACCACTCTAAAAAAAGGAACTTGGGAACATTATCTTGGATTCTCACTTCTTCCAGAAGATGCTGTTCAGTTGACCCACTCAGGACTGCTGTCACCTTCACTGGAGGAAGCTGGCTGTTATCTCAGGGGTGGGCCAATATGGCCCCTCTCCTTCTGCTTTTTTTTCTTTGAAGTTCAGACTGTCCTAAAACAGGAATAGACCTTGTTGCCATCCAAAGAGGTTCCCAAGAGTTTTGTTCATACCTCTCAACTGTCCCTAATTTTGACTCAAATTTTAGCTCTGTCCCTCTTAATCCCTCGTAAAATTAGTGACTTTTGGAGGAAAGGTGATGAATTATACTTAATGAATAATGACAATAATTAAGAGTTATAGACTTCTTTTACTTCAGAAAATGTGTATTAATTCATATGCTCTGATTCTGTCAATGTTTCAAGTTAATAGCACTAATATTTTAAAAATGTCCCTGATTGTCCCTGATTTTTTCTTGACTTGTCCCTGATTTTGTTGAAATTTGTCCCCGATTGGTTGAGAGGTCTGGTTGTGTTGCACAGCTTTATCCTTTTTAGCTATGACTCTTACAAGGTTGATACCACTGGCTGCTTAATTGTATTTTGACACTGGTCCTTGAATGCAGATTTAATGCTGTTTCTGCAAGTTTACCTTAGACTGGAGCAGCATAAGAAAGGACCAGTAGGTTCTAAACTTGGTCACACTTGGCCTCATTCTGGAGCTCACCGATCTCTCACTGGGAAGACCACAAAGAGCTCTATTGATGGATTGTTGCATAGTAGCAGAGCTATTGTGAAAACCCCAGATTCTGCAGCTCAGAGACTCTGCAGAGGTGGCCTTACTTTTGGAAAACAATTGTAGGTTTTACCCTCACTTCATTCTAGTCCCAGAGGGCGTGTGTGAATTCTACAAAAAACAATCCACAGAAGGCACTCCAGTCAAGGAAATTTATATTTAGCACTTTCGTCCAAAGACTTCATCAAATTAAAATGACAAAATGTCAACCAACTTTATATACTGTTATACGTACTGAATCAAACAATTAATTAAACAATCAAACAATTAAAATGTAAAAACTTTAGCAAAGCAACTTTAAAGCAACATTACACAATATGACACATGTACTTATAAGAAGCACGTAATACAAATGCTGTCATTGTTTCCAGGATACTTATCTGTTTTGTAACCTAGGCTGCCAAAAAGTTTCACTCCTCAAAAGCAATTTTTTTATAATCACCACCCATTATATCCCTAGGGACTGAATCTAACACAAAAAATTAAACTGTTTGAAATCTACACATACAGTAGAATTTTATAAAGAGCATTGTTAATTTCACAGTGTTTAATACTATACAGATGTTCCCTTATTCTCACTTTTAATTTTCTTGTAGACATATCTATATAAAAAGACTGGCTAGAGCAGATTGCAATGTAAAAAACACCAGAGGAATCACAGTTAAAATGACTGTTACAATGTGCTTATTAATATGAGACAAAAATACTGAAGAACCCTGCAAAATAAAAGAGCACATATTACAAAAAACACATTTCTACATGCCAGGATTTTTGTCAGTCTTAGCAGTCATGGCTATAATGTTTGTTTCTAAATATTGTTTTAGAGACTTGACATTCTTAATTACAGACCTAGGTTCATTGCATACTATTTTAATAATATTCAGTCAGCCTTAAACATGTTCTAATTCTGAATAAGAATAGATCTAATACCTGAATCATCCACAGTCATGCACAGACAAAAAATATTAGTGTAACATTCATCTGTCTTATTGTTAGAAACAGTGGCCCTAGTACCCCTGTTCTCATTAGTTATGCCAACAGGCAATATTGGTGAAAACTTGTCCTTCCACACCAAACTATTTGCTAGAGCATGGTCCTTAAACAAGATGATGGACAACCACAAGACTTTCTTCACTGTAGAAGTCATAAGGGTTTGTACCATTTGAGAAACTTGGTTTAAGGACATTTTTATTATCCATGTTATTCCAGTGTATGATGCCTTCCCCTCCTTTAGGCCTGGTGAAACTGGAGGGGGGACTATCTCCTACATCTGTATCCGTTTCAACACATGATTACTTAACACAAGCCACAAAGGAGAGTTAACAGGAAGCTTTGTGCCCATCATTAACTCAGGTTACCACTCTCAGTGGGTAAAATCCGTTTCGTCACTTTGTTCTTGTCATGTCAGACTATGACACAGTGCTCCTGACCTTGAAACTAAAGGGCAACATTTTGCAGAACATTTCCAAATTTAGATTCTTTCTGCATAGCATAGGTCTCAGCCTCTTAAGAGACTGATGTGGACCACAGACCATGGCAATGTGTGGCAAAGAATCAAAATGTGGTATACTTTAACTTTGCACAATGTGAAAACGTGTCATTTCCATGGTGCCTTCAAAAGTACTCTGTCATCAAACAGTATTAGGTTAAAGTATATATCAAGCAAGAGAGAATAGTATGTGCATAATGCTTCTACTTCTTTTAGCAGAGAACAACATAGCAGAATAAATGTAAGCATTTTGCTACGGCATACTTTTCTACCCCCCCCCTTTCAGACATATCCCTCATGTCCCTTTTCGAATGACAAATGTCCCTTATTGCAGTGTACAACAAATCTAAAACAAATCATGTTTACTTTAATAACATCATACAATTCTGTTCTCTCTTCAGTGCTCTTTCATTACACAAAAAACAAATGATCCTTATTCTAGTGTGGTACAACAACAAAAATAAATAAATAAAAAAATAATTATTAAATAAATGAAGTCATGTTTCCATTAACAACATCACAAATGTTTATTCTCTCCCTCTCTCCACTTCTCTTAAATTCTAGAAGAAAACAGCACTATTCCTAACTTTGGCTTAGCCACTAAACAAAGTAAAAAATAATAATAAAATAAAAAGTAGTCACTTATCTCTAGCCAAGCCAGGTACCTTATATGAACAAGTTCCTGATCTCACCTCCAGTACATCCTTTGAACCATCTCTGTACTGCCCAAATCATCTTACTTGGTACCCTGTCAAATGCTTTCTGCAAGTCTAGGAATGCCCAACTGGATGTTTTTCTCAATTCTAGCTTCTCAACTGTCTCACTGTAAACACTGAGTCAGTTGTGCTGCATTGTAAGCTGCCTAGTATGTATAGTGATTAGTAAAATGTCAGGCAGAGGAGCACAGAAAGGGCAAACATCCTGTCTGTGGAGTTAGTGGTCTTGCGGACATGGTTCTGAGAATGTCAATAAACGTTTATGGCACTTATTTCTCTGGAATGGATACCTATGATAATTTTCTGTTTATACTGACACTATACAACAAATGTCATGATTTTGAAATGCCTCAGCATATCCCATGAGTAGAGAATACTGTTAACTCACACATCATTTTTGTTTTTGTTTTTAATAGCAGGTGTTCCCTGCTTGTACCTGAAAAATTGATGGCCTCCAATAAGCATTACTGAGGTAAATGGCCAGATATAGAAGTGATGTTCTATGCAGCACAAGCCCAAAAGCAATTTAAAAGGTATGCATCTAAGCAATGGTTAATTACTGTATACTTATGTAGTTGTGCAAAATTGCGTTTCTTTTTTACATTTTTTTTAAACTATGCCTTTATATACTTTTAAATGACAACACTTGTCTCAGTCATGTTTCTTGCAAAAGAAATAACTTCAATAATATAAAAAATAAAATTGTAAAGCCCTCTAAATGAGGTCAACAGCTGCAAGCACTGTGATAAGTATTTATGTCTGTAGTCTGTGCTCTAGCTTTGTGTACTTCCTGCAACAGATGGTATGTACTTCAAACATAATCACTAAATGAACTACTGCACTCTTCTTTTATTCCAGGTTTAGTACAGACAAAAGAAATATACCATAACTTTGCCTGCTGGACAGATAATTTAGCCTTTCTTTAAAATATTTAAAGTCCTATTATTTAAAAAATGCAAATAAGCAGTAAGACATTAGAGTATATTTTGCCCTAGAATGTATTGAAAAGTATAAAAGAGAGAGCTTGTAATCTGAGGCAATCTCCTCTCTGAACTTTGTGTTAGGCAATGAAGTAATTGTAGATTGTTGTAGTCATGAATGCTATTTCCTTTTACAGACCCATGGACTCTGGCAATTGCTTCAAGGTCATGTCTAATGAAAAAAAAATAGCATCAATAATAATAGTAATACTACTATTGCTAGTATTGCTGCTGATGCTGCTACTACTACTAATACTACTGCTACTGCTGCTACTACTGCTAATACTACTGCTGGTAATACTATTACTAATACTATCACTGCTATTGCTTCTACTACTACAATTACTACAGCTATGACTCCAACTGCTACTATTACTGCAACCTCTGCTACTACTACTACCACTACTACTATTACTACTGCTGCTATTTCTACCACTATTTAACTACTACTATTTCGACACAACTGCTATTACTACTATTAATACTACTACTACTATTACTGATACTATTACTACTACCATTACAACTATTACTATTATTACTGCTACTACTGTGACTCCTACTACTACTAATAAGAATATTGTTGAGCATAAAAAGGCTTGGAGATGTTGCTCCTTGATTCTCATTGAAAGTAACGGCTAAAGGAAATTAAAAGAAAATAACAGTAAAAGTAATTTATTAAATAAATCAGTACAAGTCTGCAAGTACACGTCACCGAGTGACAGAATTTCACATTTTAGTAAAGCAATTGTTGTGTCTTTCGGCTTATCCCGGTTAGGGGTCGCTACAGCGGAACTCCGGTCTGCTAATGTTTGGTAATGGATTTTTACATGCCGAGTTACCAGCCCTGATGCACAACCTTCAACGAAGGCATGTCCATTCGCGTATGCCTCCACACAGAAGACGCTCTAGCTGAGAATAAAGCAGTATAGGTGTATAATGTATGCACATGTATGTGTGTGCATGTGTGTGTGTGGTTATGTCCGTGTTGGCAGGTTGGTGTGTTTCCAATTGAGAGAGAGAAGGAAAGACAGACAAGCAGATAGACAGAGAAGCAGACAGACAGAGAGTGACTTATTAACCTTCATGGGACACTGAACTAACAGCATCAACAGGTAAGGGAAAAATACCCTATGTGTTTTGCAGGTCCAGCAGTAAAACTGAACTCTTGAGTATTTACCCAATAGAGAGACTAACATGCCAAAAATGATAATATCAAACAACAAAAATGGATCAGTATAGTGGTTAATCCAGCTTTAAGTGTACTTACATCTAAGAAAATAAAAAACCTCAGGCTTAAGAAACGCGAAAGAAAACAAACTTTAATGTGCAAAGCTTTCAGGTATAGCCTTTTCTCAGTGTAAAATTATCAAGTGGATTAACAGCCCACATTTAAAATACTTCCAAAGAAGCTCATGTGACTCAACACCTCAATCATCATTTATTAACAATCAATCAATAAAAATATTACAGTCAGTTTAAAACAATCTATTACACATATTCATATTTAAAAATAAAACACACAAAAACACTTAAAACCATTACAATTATAAGTTAAAAATACACATCCTGTACAAAATAATCTATACTGCATTTGTTTCTTAATTAAGATTGGTTTTATACTAATAGCTGTATTAATTCCTGGTTTCTCATCAGCATGTAGTCTTACAATCCAGTTGTAGTCTCTAATCTCTAATAAATTATTCATATTACCTCCTCTAAATATTCTTAGTAACATCTATAATCCTGAATTTAAAATCATGACTACAACCATACTCAGATATATGCTTAGCTAAAGGCTATGGAGCAGACATTTCTAATTATCTCAATGATGTGGTATTTCAATTTTCGATTACATTTGCCAACATAAAATGCTGTAAATTTAATGCAGGTTGCAAGGTAGGCAATAATCACAGTATTGCACATTGCAAAACAATCAAATACATAGTTTCATAGATGTAGGATGTACAAAAATATTGTCAACAAAAAACATGTTTACAGCAACTGCAATTATAGCATGGAAAAGACCTTGTTTACTTATTGTTGCTCCTTGCTTGCCCTTTGACTGTCTCATTTCTTTACAGCAGAGTCCCTGTTTAAGATTCCTTCAGTTCCTATATGTAAAGTTAAGTTTGTCATCAATAAAATGTTCTAACCCAGGCATAGCTTTCAGAATATCCCAATTCTTAGATATTACATTTTTAACTTCTATAGTCCTATTACTAAATGGAGTTACACATATTTCTCTGCTCTGTTTTATTAATGGGATTTTCACTTACTATCTTCTTTTCACCAAAAAGGGGTTTACCTGCCTCTTCCCTATCTAGGAGTACTTTGTGCATAGCTACATTCTATAGGCTTTCATCATAGCCCCTTTCTTTAAACTTTTGGACCATTTCATGCATTTGTTCTCTACATCTTTCTTCTTGTGTATTAAGCCTACTTGTTCTTAGTAGCTGACTTTTAACTATACCATTAAATATGTGTGGTGCATGCAGACTATTTATGTGTATATCAATTAGCATGAGCACTTTTCTTAAAAATACCCATATTCATTCTTCACTAGGTTTCTGTATTCTAACACCTAAAAAGTCCATTTGATCTTGTGAAAAGTTAAGCTTAATTTTCAGTAAGTTGGTAGTCCCATTTAAGTACTCTACAAAATGGAAGAGCTAATCTTCTTTGCCTTTCCAGCTCAGGAATTTTATTGATCGATTGTTAGTAAATGACGATTGGGGGTTGTGTCACATGAGCTTCTTTGGAAGTATTTTAAATGTGGGTGGTTAAACCACTCATTTTTGCACTGAGGAAGGTCTATATGTGAAAGCTTTTCAAAAATGATAATGATGCTGAAAGTTGGTGCAGAAGCATTACATGCATTGTGGTGACATGCAGCTACCCAAAGTACACATAAAATAAACTTTTTATTAAATATTTACAGAGATCAATTTTATTTTAGGTCTAATTATAACTACAACATATAATTGTAACCACAACATGCCTTAAATGACACAAGAGTCTCCTTTTTATAATATCATGTACTTCAGGGAATTATCCGAAAATGTTTACCTCCTGTGCTATAAGAATGTAACATTTCATGTCATGTGTTTGGTGGATTGGAGCTTTCAGTATGGGTAGGAGACTGAAATAATTTGTTAATATACCACAAATTAATCTAATGAATGCTTCAAAGCAATACTGCCTGGTTTCCAGAAATGGTACTGTACCAGGATGGGTTTATTACATTTAATGAATGTTGCTAGTACTGTTAGTCACATGACCTCAGCTAGTCTAGCAGCAGCACTGACCTTCTACTGAAGCAGATCTGACATGGGACAGTCAGTCTCTGCTGTATTCATCTAAGCACTGAGTTTAACTGAAGTGAATTTCTTTCTGTATATTACTGTAACTAAACGGACTACTCTTTATAGTTAACAAATTCTGCATTCTAGTCCCTACTTTAATTTGGGAGTTTAGCATGATTTTCTATGTCAATAACTTTTTTTAGACTGAATTTACATTAAGTGTAATAAAATTTTAAATTGTATTTACTCTTTATTAACCGAGTTAGTCCCAATAGGTCAGTGCCCTGTTTTCACAGGAGACATGACATATGAAATGGCATTTGTACAAACTAGGGAAATTTGAAGAGGGCACTGAAGAACTTCTCCTACACTTTGGAGTTCTCCTCAGGAGGTGGTCACTATCTGGTATCAGAGAGTTGTTACCAGCATGTACTAAATCAAAGACAATGGCTGTGAGTGGAGATGGGATTCAGAGGTAGACAATGGGAATTGTATTTCAGAAGGAAAATGATACTTCGGAGGTAAATATTGTGGCATCAGGGAGTATGGATGACTCTGTCTTACAAGAAATGGTAGATGAAGGAGAACCAGATGAACCCTAAACCATGCAATGGAGTGTGGTAATGTTCTGATGAAGTCTCATAATCAAAGGGCCAAAAGCACTAAACATTTTTAATAAAAGTTCTCAAACTTACTGCAGTATGATAACTTTAATTGCTATAGGAATATAGCTGTGACTTTTTGAGTGCAGTGATGAACAAAATATTTGCTGTTGATGACATGACAGAAAGGAGAAAGGATACTGTAAAATATGATATGGGTGGAGAGGGGGTATGTCTGGCCAATGCAGTAACTAGTTTTAAGAGCACTCTTTGTGTTGGGCTGGGCTGCAGGAAAACAGAGTGGATTAACAGGTTCCAGTGAAATATACAAGACAAAAAAGGATGTGCAGGTACAGTAGAGGCAGACTGGATCTTTTGAGAACTGGATGGAAATATGCAGGATGTCTGTCTCTTAAAAAAGAGGGCAATTGTGAGACCATATCATAAACATGCCATTGTATGAAATTCTGACAAAATGATGGATAGATGGATGGATGGTCTATAAGGAAAAGTTAAAAAATGTACACTAAAAGGTAGACATAATGATCAATGGCATATAATAAAGCAAATAGAAATTTGTGAAAGAATAATGTAGAAATGAGAATTCTTTAATAAGATGAAATTTGGAAAGCATGATATTTACACAACATATTATCTGAAAGGGCGAAAAGAACAAAATTCTAAATTTTTGGTAAGAAATTGAGAGAGAATGAGAAAAAACTGAATGTAATGAAGCATTAAAAGTAGTTAAAATATAAAGTAAATTAAATTATCTGTATAGTTGAGAGGAAAGAGATAGAGGATGCTATAATGAAGGTAAAGAAGAACCTGCTCCAGGTCCAGATGGATTACGATATCGTTTTATAACGACATTTTTAGATAATGAAAAGTATTTGCAGGATTTCGCATATTATAAGTAATTCCTTGTCTATTTTTACTACGACTTCGGAACTTGCTAATAAAATAGGTGACAAACCTAGCTTTGATTATAAAAAATGTGATAATTTAAAACAAAGGTTAAGAGCAGCCCAAGTATAATATGTGCTGTAAAACGAATAAGAAAGGCATGTTTGCTTGTACTAAATGTCTACATTGTGCAGATATCCTTGTAGGCCAGACTTTTATGCATCCAATTACAAACAAGTTATTTTACATTAATGCCTATGGTAATTATGACATGAGAAATCTTGTTTATTTGGCCATATGTCAGGAGTGTAAAGCACATTATGTAGGAAAAACAAACAGGAAACTGAAGGAACGCATTAGTAGTCATCAGTCAGAAATAAGGCGAAAAGTTGATACTAATGCTTTATATAAACATAGAGCATTTAGGTCCTTCACATTATTTTAAATTTATGGTTTTATCTAAGATTGATGTTTCTCTTTGTGGGGTTGATTTTATACAACAAACAGAATTAGAAGAATATAAATGGATACTGAGGCTAAAAGCACATATTCCACCAGGTTTAAATGGGTGTGTCTCCTTAAAACCTTTATTGCAACATTTGCAACATATGATTTAGTGAACTTTTAATACTATTTATATGTACTGTAGATATTGTCTTAGTTTTATGCCCGAGGAAGCTATTTGTAGTGAAACTGCGAAGTTGCGTTGGAATAAACAGCGTTTTAATTGTGCTTGCTGGTTCCAATGGATTTATTGTTTTTACTCTTTGGATTTCCACTCTGTAGCACACTTTCCTGAAGTCTTTGGTGCATAGATTGCTCAATAATGCTGCTCAATGCCAGAAGTCTAAATCTCAAAATGCACGCACTCGAGGCCCTTCTCAGTATGGAGAACATCGATGTCTGTGCTGTGACTGAAACCTGGTTCAAGGCTCCTGAGAGCACCCCGGCACTATCAGGTTTCATCTCATATCATGCGTTCCGGCCCCAAAACCTGGACCACACCACAAAAGGAGGGGGTGTATCCATATTCATCAAGGATACCCACACCTCCAGGTTGGTGGCTACGCACGAAGCATTGGAAACCATCCAGGTGCAATTAACCATAGGCAAAACTGCTCTACAATTTGTAGCATGCTACAGGCCACCCTCTCAAACTCAGGAAACCCACACAACCTTCCTGAAGACACTGGAGGGTATAAATGTATCACCAAACACCATCATATTGGGTGACTTCAACTACCCGAATATAGACTGGGAACATGACTCAAGCCCAAACTTTCTAGCCCAAAGGTTCCTGGAGTTCATAAATTCAAATGCCATGGAACAACTAGTCACCGTCCCCACAAGAGGAGAAAATATACTAGATCTCATCATCACGAACATGGTGACAAAATGCTCCACACCGGAAGTATATCCCTCATTGGTGAGATCAGATCATAAACTAATCTCACTAGAAATCCACATCCCGCCCCCACCCCAAACCAAAAAGACCACAGTGAAGAACTTCTCTAAAGCAAACTTCACACTACTCAAGACAGGTGTGGTATCCTTCAAGGCCCCCGAGCCAATGGAAACCACAACCCAAGCTGCGGAAGCCCTTACAAATGCCTTCTATGAACACCTTCAGGACTGCATGGATCAGGCAATCCCAAATAAAAGCAAGACTCTTTCCACCAAGGGCAAACGTCCAGTCTGGTGGATCCCAGCCATAAACAAACTTTACAATAAGAGGAGAAAGCTATTACATGATAGAGCAAAATCCCAAAAAGGGAAGGCATCTTTGATCAGCACTAGCAAGAAACTGCGATCCCTCATAAAATCATCCAAGGCCAACTTTGAGAGAAAAATTGCCATAGATTCAAAAGACAATCATAAGGCCTTCTTCAGCTATGTCAGAAACCTGGGTGGAAACTCCCAGATATGCTCAGAATTAGTCCAAAATGATACAAAAATCACTGAACCCACAGACATTGCCAACATACTTGCAGACAGGTTCAGCGCAAACTTCACCCCCCTCTTCCAAAAGGAGAGATAACTATCCCAACTGAGTGTAGCCTCCCAGACATCACAAATGCGCAGGTGAAAGCTGCTCTCTCTAAAGCTAAAAACACAGCATCAATGGGACCAGATGGGGTCCCCGGCTGTGTGCTACATGAACTCAATGAAGAACTAAACCCGCACATAAGGCAGCTGTTTAATCTTAGCCTCACCACAGGATATGTGCCCAAGGAGTGGCGTACGGCAACTGTGGTCCCACTCCACAAAGGCGGTGCCTCTACGGACCCTGGTAATTACCGCCCCATAAGCTTAACAAGCCTGGTCTGCAAAGCTATGGAGAGGATCATAATGGAACTCATAAACAAGGACATAGGGGACTTGCAGACCTTGGACCCAACCCAGTTTGGCTTTGTCAAGGGCAGATCTTGCCTTTTGAACTTGGTCGACTTCTTCGAAACAGTCACCAAGGCCATTGATGAGGGAAAGGCAGTACATACAGCCTACCTTGACCTTGCAAAAGCTTTCGACACAATACCCCACTCGGGTATTATAGAGAAACTTACCAGCTTAAATGTAAACCCATATGTCACAAGATGGGTTGCAAACTGGCTAAAGGATAGAACCCACAGGGTTAGAGTTGCTGGAGCCATGTCAGACTCCAAGCCGGTTACAAGTGGAGTCCCACAGGGCTCAGTCCTTGGCCCCCTATTGTTCGGCATCTACTTCTCAGAAGTACAGGCAAACATAGGAGGACTACGGCTGACAAAGTTTGCGGATGACTGCAAACTGGGTGCCATAGTGGATAGTACATCGGACGCAGACATCCTTCAGAGGGGTCTCATGGAAACTGATAGCTGGTGCCAGAGCCATGGCCTGAAGTTAAACGCAAAAAAGTGTATAGTCATACCCTTCGGGAAAAACAAGGTAACCCCAAGCTACCATATAGGTGGCAGCCCACTAAGCACAGAAGAGGTTATCAGGGACCTGGGGACCAGGTTGACAGTGGCCTCTTGTTTGACACTCACGTTGCTAAAGTGGTTCGAAAGACCTTCTACGTTGCCCACCTGATCATGAAGGGATTCACATCCAGATCAAGTGAGGTCATTGTTCCCCTGTACTCTTCACTTATCAGACCAATGATCGAGTACAATGCCCCATTCGGGATGTATCTCACCCAACATCTGCAGCAATTGGAGAAACCCCAAAAGTTCCTCACCAAAAGGATAAAGGGACTCCAAAACCTGTCATATGCTGCCAGACTGAAGAAACTCCAACTCTATTCAGTTGCATACCGTCTGCTCAGAGGTGACCTGTGCCTGACATACAAGGCCATGACCAACCCGGAATTAATGGACATGCTCCACCTCAAAAAATCCAAATCCACCAAAACCACTAGAGCAAGAGACTTAAACCTTAGCACGGATATAAATAGGACGTGCTGGAGGGATAGATTTATCACCCAGAGACTCCCCATGCTGTGGAATAAAATCCCGGTCCATGTGAGGCAGAGCACCTCGCTGGCTCTGTTCAAGAGAAATCTTGACCGGTGGATGGGAGATCGTAGGTTTACCCCGGGAATCATCTCTGTGTCACTACTGGACAGAGTCAAAACAAACTAATGGGCACAGTATTTCTAACATAAGGGCCGGCGTAAGCCACATAACTTTGGGCTAGGCTTATAAATGCCCTAGGGCAATTAGCCTAGTATAAACCTATGAACCTAATCAAAGCACCTCCTGGGGAAAACAGAAAGGTGTAAATCAACAGAAAGGGGTTCCATTCTATTAACTGCCATGTCATGTGTAATGGTAAGGGAATCATCCTGAATGTGTGTGTGCTGGCAGCCCTAGCAGTTACCATGACTCTCATATCTAGCATAACTCTCAGATCTACTAGAGGTTTTCTAGGGGGGGGTATCCCACAAAGTCATTTACTGGGTGATGCAGGGTATGCACTCGAACCATGGCTGATAATGCCCATCAGAAATACACACACATCCACAGAAGAATGCTATAATGAGGCACACACTTAAACAAGAAATACAGTAGAGCATGTGTTTGGGCTGCTGTGCACTTAAACAAGATATACAGTAGAGCGTGTGTTTGGGCTGCTGTAGTCATGGTTCTGGTGTCTAGATACAGCAAAGGGAACCCTGCAGTACAATCTCAGTACTTGTGATGAAATTTTCACTGTCTGTACTATCCTTCACAATATTGTGCTGAGAAAGCAGCTTCAACAGGAACAACAAGGGGAAGGGGCACACATCCCACCACCACTGGCAAGGTCAGCCACGTGCAGGTGAAGAGTCAGAGGGGGAACAACCAGCCACTGTGGGTGTTGGTAGACATAGGTGTGCACAATATGCCCTCACCCTGTCCCCAGAGGCAATTGATAGCACACATGATGACCACCTAAGGAAGTACAACTTCCATACTATGCTCATATGAACAGTAAAATGATGCCAGGCAATGCTACCAACATTTATTTACCCATGTAATGGCTGTGTACTGCTAGCATCACATAGAAAACTCAGCCCCAGTTAAAACACTTGTAACTGCTGGACTATCAAGGTAAGTGTTGAACTTGGAATAGGAAAATAAATGGCTAAGAACAAAAATGAATGGCAGATACTTGCATACTGTTACTTGGTAATGTACCTAAATAGAAGGTGTGTGATTTTTACAGCAATGGCATCAATATGTGGCAGCACTGACTTATGTCAATAGATGTGTGCTCTTTATCATCTAATAGGCCTCATGCATCAAAGATGCACACAATACAAAAACTTGTAAGAAAGCATTACAATTTTAAAAATAGCATCACCAACACTTATATATTAAGCATTAAGTCAGCTATGCACCCTGTGCATCAGGCAAAAGACTTATGTATCCCTGAATGCAAATGATACAAACAAGGTGATTGCACAGTTATCATCACTTGCACAGAGTGGGGTGGGGGGCAGGAGGCCTAGGTTGACACCAAAGTAGTGAGTGTCTGTGAGTAAGAAATACAAGCAGGCAAAAATTTAGGTAAATTATGAAATGGCCAGTGAGGCAGAATGAGCTATAAGCTTCATAAATTACCCACGTACCTGTTATGTGTGTGCCTCTGGATGTACATTCAAGGCGAAACATGTGTGTGAGTGTCTGCAATAACACAAGCTAAACTCTGTGCTAGCTCCATGTCCTGACACATTGGACAGATGTGACCCATGCATGGTAGAGGTAACGGTTCATCATCATTAACTCCAACCATGAGAACTGGCTCTGCCCAAAGCTGCACTGTCACATCCATGCCCATGGTCAGATGTGTTGCTGCTACCTGAATGTGACTGATGTCTGCTGGATGAGTTGGATGAGCTCTACTCACAAGTACACCCAGGACCATGACCCCTTGGCCTACCATATCTGGGTGTGGACACTTCAACCACTGAAAGAGCAGTGGAAGTAGTGCCACTACAGGAGCTTGATCAGGCATGGCCACACTAGCTAACAGCAGATGATGCTGCTGATCTACATTTACGTGGATGTTTCCCCCCCTGCCAGAAGGCATTCCATCACAGACACTGCCCATTCCTTCATATCATTCACCCAATCCATTAAATCGGCCATACAGAGGAGACAGTCACACATATCTGTCTGTGCAACATCTACGACACTAAACATATCCTTGGAGGCCTTAGTGGAACATGCCTGCACCTCCATGATGACCCTAAACATGAGTAGGCCTGCTGACTGTGTCTAAGGAAAATACAGAGGATGGCTCAATGTCAACCTCAGTGTCAGATTCAACCTCTGAACCTCTTGACTGTGCCTCTGTTTGGCCACCATCATTATCAAAGTCTATTGATATGCCGATATCAAGTGGTAAGAGTCCTACGCTTCCACTGTCAGGATCACTTGTGATTATAAGCAACAAACACAGGAAAGAAATTTATAGCTACACTAAATATTTAAAGCAATTTATATGATAACAAATGAACTTTGGTCCCACTATCTCAAATAGTCCTGTAATATAACACACTCATTACACCCACCTCACATGTACACAGATAAATGCATATATCTGATGAATGGTCATCAATTATACAAAAAAAATGTTTTGCTTAACATGCGCAGATGACTCCACACTTTGCAGGAAGGATGGTCCTGGATGAAATGAAACAAAGGAAGAATGGCAATTAAACATCCCAATGGGAATAACACAGGGGGACAGTGAGTACACAACTGCCTATATGTACATTAAGAATACTTTTAACTGAAACTTGGCTGACATGTCCACCCACAACCATTAGCAATGAACAAGTCCTATAAGTCTATTCATTTATCAATAGGTTCATAAAAAAATTTCCTTAGGAAGTCTTACTTAAATGTTTATATATTTTACTATACAAGAAAATCTAAAACTTGCCATATGTAAGTTTACCTAGAAGCTCTTCCTGGGACATAGTCGTCTTCCCAGACACATCAGCACTGACATCACTCACATGTTGTTGTGCAGTTTCCAGTGAGCTCTCTGGATCTCTGACAGTGTTCAGGATCTCTTCCTTTGGTGTCAGTGTAGACTCTGCAACAGTCCACTACCCACTCCCCGTAGCTGGCTGTTCACAGGCAACAGCAACTGCTCTCTTCCCGGGTGATGAAATCATATCAGAGGGCCTATGACACACCTGATCATAAGTCCTGATGCAATCCACTACTACATTGATGTTCATTAATTGGTTTCAAATCTGCATTCTGTCAGCCATATCCTCATGTCCTCTCTCAAGCAGAAAGGTGCCATGGCATCTGAACACCTGCAGTATGACATTGTTTTCAGAGTCACTGAAATGGATTTGTATGCTTGGGTGCTATAATCCTATGTGACATAAAACAGAAAAGAATACAACACAAATATAACCTAACTAAATTTCTGCTTATATGCACATATTTGTCAACATTAAGCACAGCAAACACACAATTCAGTTATGAAAACTGAAAAATTATGTAGTTGTACCACATCACACTCACACACAAACCAATATTTGTTCCAAAACAAAGAATACAACCTTAGTAATGTATTATATCTCCCACTGAAATAATAGGATGATTACATATTTTCAAGAGAAAAGCACTTGAAACACACTTTTTTTGGCAGCACACAACACCTACATCACTGGTCAAAATTTAATTGACTTCCTGTTTTTAAAAAACTCAATAAATGTATATTACTAAAAATGTCAACATTGTCCTATAGAAAAAACATGTATATCTTAAAACAAGCATTACATCTTATAGATCTTAAATATGTTTACCTAAAAACATTTTTCTGACCCATATAAATATATTGACCTACACAAATATACACTTAAACAATACAACTAAAATAAGTTAATACGAAAACAATATACTGTAGTTAACTAAATATAAAGCTTAATATATAACTTAACAATATTATTAATAATTACTTGCTCTGATTTTAAGAGCTGGCAGTAATGAAATATGGTTATTGAGCCCTGGTGGGTTACAAACGTCCAGTTGTAATTGCCAAATTAGCTCTCTGAACTCTAATTTGGTCTCCCAATCCCCACCTCTTTCATTCATTTTAAGCTGCTCAATGACCCAAAACTTAAAATCACCTTGAGGGCATATAACAGTATGTCTGAAGAGGGTATTAGTTTCTTTCTTTGTATTAATATGGTACATGTGTTCATACATTCTTTGTCTCAGGCTCCATTCCGCCTTGCCTATATAGTATGATCCACATGTTATACAATTTGCCAACTATATAATACCCCTAGGCTGACAATTATAATATCCCTTTGGATAAAATACCATATTAATATTTTCTAATTCTAGTTGTGTAGGTCAATATACTTATATGGGTCAGAAAAATGTTTTTAGGTAAACGTATTTAAGATATTTAAGATATATTTTAATGCTTATTTTAAGATAAACCTGTTTTTTCTATAGGGAAATGTTGACATTTTTAGTAATATACATTTATTGATTTTTTTTAAAAACAGGAAGTCAATTAAATTTTGACCAATGATGTAGGTGTTGGGTATATATAAAGGGAATGTTGGGAAGAAGTGTTTGACTCTGATGATGTTTCCGGACTAAGGAAATGAAAGCGCTAAGTCCATTGATGTATAAGTTATAGCTGTGCTGCTATTTTTTGTTGCTTTAAGTTTAATAAACGTATTTGATATCGGAACAAGGTGAATTTTAACAATAACACTTGTGATGAAAGTTAACCTGTCTATCTGAGAATTGTAAATGCCTGTTCAAAATGCCTATGCCAACAGTGAACTTACAAGAAGTGCATGGTGATAAAAATTCTATTTTATACTAGATATATATAATTTGCTTTATAACATGTTATAAAATCAAAAGGTGCTTCAACAAAGTATTAGTTTAAGGGGGTGCACACATGCAACCAGCTTATTGTACGTTTTTTATTTTTTATATTTTTCCCCTAACAGAATTGTTTGTTTTTCAATTGAATTGTACAGGTTATAGATCACATTAAAGGTGAGAAAAGGTTTGAACTTATTTATTGTGGCCTCATTTTTTTATATCACAAAAACCTGGCATTTTAACAGGGGTGTGTATACTTTTTATATCCACTGTGCTTATACTAAAGACACTTTCATTTTCTCAATAGAAGCATTATAACATTCAGTATCCATAACTACAACCCCACCCTCTTTGTCGGCCTTCATAAATCTCAATGCTGACTGATGTTGTAGCTCATGTAATGCCTTTCTATCATTCATTTGGATTTAAAGGGCTTATGGCAGCAGAATTCTCAGTAGGGGTACCTGGTACAGTTATGCAATCTTGATCAGTTTTAGAAGTCCTGTGAGAGTTTAAGTCTGCCCTGTATACAGTCTGTGTTCTATAGGCAGCCAAATCTCTCAAGAATTTCTTTTGTTTGTGAGCCGCAATAATTTTTTCAAAATGGTCTAGACTTAGAAATATCTGACCGTAGCTTGACCTGACATCTGGTTGAGTAACGAAATAGTAGGTCATTTCTTCTTCCTTCTTTTTTAAGGAAGTCTTTAGCTGTTCCATAATAGTGTTGTTGTTTCTAATTAACATTTTTAGCACTTCAACACCGGCTTTGTTGAAAAACATTACAAGTTCGGAAATAAATGGCTCACCTGGATTAAATCTATTAGGTACTTTAAGGAACCACAAACCCTTTGGAACAATTTTCTGTTATACACAGTATTTAAAATATTTGTTCTCCACTGCCAGTACTCTATATCTATTCAATCCTTTCTCAGTTCCAGTTAAAAATGTAGCAACATTATGCTTAAATACACTACTCTGTGTGCTTACTTTAATGGATATGAAGGGATCATAGTGGAAACTTAAAGCCAAAGCCACATCACAATATGGAGGTGTATTGGAAGACACTGCTCCTACTGAATCACAACTTTCAAAGGAATTGTCTGAGGAACTTGTAGAACCAATAACACAGAAGATTGTAAAATAATTTTAGCACTAATACTTGTGATGAAAGTTAACCTGTCTATCTGAGAAATGTAAATGCCTGTTCAAAATGCCAATGCCAACAGTGAACTTATAAGAAGTGCATATAGATAAAAATTCTATTTTATACTGGATATATACAATTTGCTTTGCAACATGTTATAAAATCTGGAATGTACTTGTAAAGTAAATCATACCTTAGCAAAATTAGAAGCCTTCTCTACAGATAAATCAAAAGGAATATCAATCGTCTGTTTTATCCAAACATACAAGTCTGCTTATCTTCAAGTCCCCTAGCTACACAGTTAACTGTTTACAGTGTAGATTCAGGCCTCTGAGCACTGTAAATATGCAAATGAGATGTGAAATCATTAGAGTTGCTGAATATCAAACTTTTTACTTTGTGTGGCAGATGAAAATATACCATAATCCCTAATCCCTACATCACTATTAGTTGCCAATGGATTGCAACTGTGAATGATTAGTGGGAGGAAGAAGGAAGACACAACAGCAATTCAGACTACCTTACCTGCATTGGGTATGTCACCAAGGCTGAGCAACCAAGTTCTCCAGATGGTGCGGAACTCTTCAGATTAAACATTGAAATCATCCACTGTTCCGCATCAAACAGTTTTGGCTGCACTACATAAGTTTTGATAGATTCATATACTGCATTTACAGCCAATTGTCATTACAGTATAGGAACCAATCAACTAACTGCTCCTGAGTCAAGAGGAGCCAATGATAAACACCACAATTCATCTAATCACGTACACAATAGTTTTTGCAACACTGCAATGGCTGCATAAAGGAATTACAGGGCACAGAAATATCACTGTTCTTTACCTAGAGTGAGGAGGATATTTCTGGTGTTTACTGTTGGATTGTTCATGGAGTGGAAGAATTGAATTCATCTTTGGAGAGATGAGTTTAGAGTCAGACAACAACTGAAGGACCAGGTAGCACCGACTATAAGTTGAAGTCTGCAGTATGTCAGAAACAGAGATCAGGCATCCTAAAGCCAACCATATCAAAAGGCTGAGATTTGTTACTGTGTGCTGTCTGACTTTGGTTGGAAGGAATGATCCTGGCGGTGCTGTTGCATGGATGTTGACTGCAGTCTCATCATAATCTTGGATTCCTGATTTTTATTGTGGACTGTGCTGCAGCTGCTTTGTTTCCTGTATTGGACCGGGGTCAGTAGCTAAATATGTACAATTTATTGTTCAGACAGGAGTAAGGACTGCAGCATTTGATTATTTATTCATGTTTTCTTTTATCTGTGTATTGACTAGTCCCTACTTTTGACTCCATTGTTAGCTCTGTCCCTCTTAATCCCTCCTAAGATTGATGTTTCTTGCAGAAAAGGAGTAGAACTTTGTTTCAGAAAATGTTTAATTCCCTTTCTCTTATTCTCTCAGTGCCTCAAGTTAATAGTAACGTAAGTGTCTGGTTCCTGATTATTTCTGGATTTGTCCCTGATTTGTTGAGCTGTGAGATTATTTAGCTCAGGCAGTTGTAGGGCTTGCAAATGTCAGTGCTTGACTTTTGTGTATCGACTGTTCCCTACTTTGAACTCTGAAAAGTTAGCTCTGTCCCTTTAACGCTCTCCTAAAACAGGTGTAGTAAAGGTGGTGGATTATTACCTTCTTGTTTCCGAAAATGCTTATTATTTCTCATTCTATTATTCAGTCAATGTCTGAAGTCAATAGTAATAAGCGTCTCTATCCCTGATTTGTTGAGAGGTAATAATGCATTTTATGCAGCAACATCCTGCATTGAATACTGTTGTAACTGTGTTTTTTGTTAATTCAGCTAATCTTATTTTTTTTAAAGATGCACTCACTGTATAGTTAAGGTAGGAGTAGTCAGTATTAGCCATTCAGGTATTGACTAGTCTCTGCTTTTGATTTCAAAAGGTTAGCTCTGTTCCATTTACTTCCTCCTAAAACTGGTATTTCTTTTGGAGACAATGTGGTGAATTATACCTTGTTGTTTCAGTAAATGTTTATTAATTCATTGTATTATTCTGTCAATGTCTCAGGTTAATAGTAATATTTATTTGTGTATTGACTAGACTCTACTTTTGACTCCTGTGTTAGCTCTGTCCCTAGAACTGATTTTTTGAGAAAAAGAAAATTATACCTTGATGTTTCAGAAAATGTTTATTAATTCAATCTCATATTCCGTCAATGTCTCAGGTTAATAGTAATATTTTAAGTGTCTCTGATTGTCCCTGTTACTAAGACTTTAAATTAATTCATATTGTCATAACTACTAATTTAATGACTATGAAACGTACGTTGCTAAGATTTGTTCAGTAGCTACAAATCAGTTAGTAATGCCTTGTGGAGAGATGCTGCTAAGAAAGCCACAGCAGAGCACAATAAGTGCACATCTGAAGCATCTAAAGTATGATAGGATACTATTTTTTGTGCACCTTGTGTATACATGGAATTGGTTGGGTGATATGTAACAGATCTGTTTAGAAAATGTAGTAAATGTGGCAAGTGGTATTATGAGCATGTGATTTTAGTTTTGATTTTGTACAGAAGTGCTGTTTCATATTTGCTTATGGTGTGGTTATGTTTTTTTTTTTTTTTTTTTTTTATTATATAAGTTTTGGATTTGACTCACAAGTATGTCTTATTTTACAAATGTTCAACCAGGCTCCATGGCAATGGCATGTTTTCAGGTCTATATTAAAACACCGAACATTCAAAATGTCGAGTGTTCTAATATCGAACCCTAGCAATTGAAAAAAAAACATCGAACATTCGGAACAGCAAATTTTTTCCTAGGGAAAAAATTCGCTGTTCAAAAACACTTACACACAATACAAGCACACCAAACAAACAGCAATCCGCACACATACACCTAAACTCTAACACCTAACCCTACACTAAACTATACAAACACCGCTAACTATCCACTTACCTAAACCCAAACCCTAACCCTAAGTTCCATCACTATCACACAGTCACCTCACCCACGCCTTAACCCTAACTCACCTAACCCGCCCTAACCCACATGTCCACACAATCACACACTTACCTGGACCTGACCTGTAACTTTCCACCACAGAGCTGAAAATACCAAAGCAACAGAAACGGACAACCAAATTCTTTCACTAGAAAAGAATTCGGTTTCCGGTTACTTCGATATTTTCAGCGTTAGCTGAAAATGGGTCGATATTAGAACACCTGACATTTAAAATGTTCTGTGTTCTAATATAGACCCCATATTTTCTCATAGTGCAAAAATAAGGTGTCCCACATTTTGGCTATTGGTCACACACAGCTAGGGTGTGTGTTCCACATTGGCCTCTTAACAGGTTGAGACCTATGCTCCCAGGATACACTTACAAAGTGTAGAAGTGACTTTAGCAAGCTTTTAAATGGAACTAAACAGCACACATTTATTATTTTTGGTCACTAATAGCCAAACTCTCATGCTTTTGCTAAAATGTTTCTCACTGTCATGTATTTTTATTATACATTTAAAGGGCCATGATACAAAATGCACTATAGACTGCATGTCTGAGAGTACAGCACAGATAAAAGAAGAATGAACACAATACAAAGAGAAGACAGAGCTGCATTGGTGCAAACATATTCATAAATGGCTGTGTCAGTCATTGCACTAAATATTTAAGCCACATATGTACAAACAAATGAGAATGTACAAGTGTGTATGTCTTGTTAATATTGTAGAGGAAATGGGAATTGCTTGCATGCACATGATTTGCTTTCCTGCTGCAAAGATGTTTCTATAGCAAGGAAAGATAAGACACTCCCATGTGTTTTGTTGGTTTATTAGTATGATAGTCTAAGACCAAAGTTGGGTAAAAATCTCTAAGATGTGTTAAAATGTATTTTGCATTTTTTAATATTAACATCATCGCTTTCAAAAAAGATACATTGTTACTTCTTTTGCCTTCCATCGCGCAAACACTGTAAGCGGTTTTGAGCGGTAGCCAGCATGTATACAAAACACCAGCAGTTCCACAATAAGTACACACAATAAAGAGACATTGTCACTTTCAAAAAAGATACACTGTTACTTCTTTTGCAAACACAGTAAGAGACATTCCACGGAGGTCAGTACTCATACACAGCAATGACTGTAAAAAGTACACCTGCTACCTAGCTTTCCTTGTGGCAACAGGTGTAAGTTCATAGCCACAATACAGGGGAGCCAGGGTTGTAATGCTGTTCCACTGTAATTTATAAAAAAATGAACAATGTAAGAATAATTATACATAAAAACAATTATCTATAGCAGGTGGATTGAGCATACACATGATATCATATATATTAAATGTGCAACTGTGGGTATCAGTACAATTATGGTTCTGCAATTAATATTTTTTCTGACCTGGAATGGACTTTGTACTTTACTAACAATCAGGTGACATGCATACGTGGTTTATGGCTCAATAATTTAATGTTTCTATGTAAGTGGTTTACGGCTCAATAATTTAATGTTTCTATGTAAGTAATGACCATGTCTGATAAACACTTCCTCTGTGGCAATGAAGACTCTGAATAGTAATGAGTGTGAAAAATACACATGCTGCCCAGCCTTACCTGTGGCAGTTCATGGCCACAATGCAAGTGTGCCAGAGTTCTAATCCAGCACTCTTCTCCGTTTATTATTGCTGTTCCAGTTAATTTTGAATAACAATTAATCTAAAGATAATTGTACATAACAATAACTATGTATACCAAAGCATATCATATGAATTATATATGTGACTGGAGGTATCTTGTCAATTATGTTTTGGTAATTAGAAGTTTCTTTTCTGCCCTGGTATGGACTTCCTACTTCACTTGAACACAAATCTAGCTGAAAAACAGAATGTATTGTGTGGTCTGACCCAGAACTTGGAAATTTTTCCTGCAAGTAATACAATTATATGCATTTCCATACATTGCCACACGTTACTCCTGCATCACACATGGGAATGCATAAACAGGACTTTGCCAGGTCACACACATACACGATTAACCACTCACTTTTTAATGTGTCTATATAATCAATGTGCATGACAGACAAACACTTCTTCTGTGACAATGGGGAAAAAGCACCTATGTGGAAGAATACGTATTCTCTGTTTTACACAGGTTTGAATCCCACATTGTACTAATGACTATTATCAGTGCATATAATTGTATTACTTGCAGGAAAGATTTCCAAGTTCTGGGTCAGACCACACAATACATTCTGTTTTTCAGAGTGGCGCACAGCAACGGTTATTCTGCTCCACAAAGGTGGAGCCACAACAGACCCAGGGAGCTATTGCCCTATAAGCCTGACTAGCTTGGTCTGCAAGGCTATGGAGCGCATCATCATGGAACTCATTAACAGAGACATTGGGAACTGCCAAACACTGGACCCTACTCAGTTCGGCTTTGTTAAGGGCAGATCATGCCTCCTGAACCTGGTGGACTACTTTGAGACAGTTACCAAGGCCATAGATGAGGGAAAGGTGGTACACACAGCCTACCTAGACCTTGCAAAGGCCTTCAACACCATTCCCCATTCTGGTATTATAGACAAGCTCACCAGCCTGAACATAAACCCCTACATCACAAGATGGGTTGCCAACTGGCTCATGGACAAAACCCACATGGTGAGAGTTGCGGGAGCTAGGTCCGACTCTAAACCGGTTAAAAGTGGCATTCCCCAGGGTTCAGTCCTAGGACCCCTCCTGTTTGGCATATACTTCTCAGAAGTACAGGCAAGCACAGGAGGACTATGGCTGACCAAGTTCGCATATGACTGCAAACTTGGGGCTATAATTGACTCTCTGGCTGACACAGACATTCTCCAAAAGGGTCTCACTGAGATGGATACCTGGTGTCAAAAATCATGACCTCAAGCTAAATACCAAAAAGTGCATAGTCATCCCCTTTGGAAAAAACAAAGTACCCACAAACTACCACATAGGTGGTAGTCCCCTAAATACGGAAGACATAATAAGGGATCTGGGGACCCAAGTAGATAGTAATCTCTTCTTTGATAATCACATTGCCAAAGTGGTTAGAAAATCCTTCTATGTGGCCCATCTAATCTCAAAAGGGTTTGCATCCAGATCAAAAGAGGTCATTGTGCCCCTCTACTCATCACTCATCAGACCCATCATAGAGTACAATGCCCCATTTGGGATGAACCTTACAAGACACATGCAACAACTGGAAAGAACACAGAAGTACATCACCAAGGCGATCACTGGCCTCAAACAGATGCCCCATGCAGCTCAACTGAAGAAACTCCAGCTGTACTTGGTTGCATACCGCCTACTCAGAGGTGATCTCTGCCTGACATACAAGGCCATGTCCAACTCAGAACTGATGGACATGTTCCACCTAAAGAAAACCATATCCCCTCAAGTAAAATGCTTTAGGGATCTAAACCTCACCACAACAATAAATCGGACATGCTGGAGGGATAGATTCCTGTCCCAGAGGCTTCTCATGCTTTGGAGTAAGATTCCAAGCTACGTTAGGCAGAGCTCCCCGCTAACACTCTTCAAGAGAAACCTTGGCGAGTGGATGGGAAACAGAAAGTTTACCCTGGGGATCACTTCAGTAGCTCTGCTGGACAGAGCAAAGGGAATTAATCTAAGGGGGTGGTGAAAGCCAACACATTCTGGCTAGGCTTATAAATGCCTCCGGGCAGATAGCCTAGTACCTACCTATGAACCTATAAAGCCCCACAAAAGATGTGTCAAGTCATACAGTTTATACCCTCCAGTACTAAAAGTTATGTCATCTAACAGGTACATCAGCAGACAAGCCACAAATTAATGCTATTTCATAAACTGCCTTCCTTTCTGTTTGGTATTGTTGCTCTCCACTTAACAATGTGCAAATATGGTTGGCATGGTTGTGCAGGTTTGCATACTATCCGTAATCTGTGATATCATGAATTGGTGGGAAAGCACTTTAACTGTTGCTGGATGACCTGTGTAGACATGGCAGGAGCTAGGAACGAAGGTGCCCAATTTAGGGCTCAAACATGGGGTGTAGAGGAGTCTAGAATACTCGTTGGACTCCTTATAAAGTGCCACCACTGTAGGCTTTTGCAGGGGGACTATACTGGGTCTCAATATAAATTGGAGGCTTGGAACAGTTTAGCCAAGGCTGTCTCCAGCGGGACTGACATTTCATGCACTGGGGAACAATGCTGGCACCATTAGTATCACCTGAAAAGATGGAAGCAGGAACATCTCAACCAGTGGCTGGATGAGTTTAGGATTGCGGACATCCCACAGTTGTGTAAGTATACAAATAAAGATACTTTAAATGATGTACAAAACTGGAGATAGCCAAGACTGGTATGCATAACACTCTTCTCTTTTTCTCTCCTCTTTATTTTACAGCTGCTCATGAGATTTCAGCAAACCGAGAGGCTCATGTTGAACGCTTAGAAAGACTAAGTTAAACAAGAGGTATGTATGCAGTTCAAATTAATTATTTTATTAAAAGTATTGCTCTTCCATACATTACTAGCAAATTAAGCATGCATATCTTGACTGTAAAATCAAGCATGCATGCTTCATTCTGTAGCTCAAGCTAATTGCAGGGGTCAAATGTAGTAGTGCATTCAGATGTGGGTTCAAGTCCCACAAATAACAAATACATCCTAAAAATATACTAATTTCAACAAAATTAGCATAAATGTAATGTTAACTTAATTATCGGTATTCTTTTTAAAAGTATACATGCAATATATGCATAATGCAAGAATTATTTGGAACAATTGGAACAATTCTCAGTCCTATGCAAAAGTATAGTTAATGTAAAATTAAAACTATATTTTTATTGTAGAAATTTATTATATGTGACATATAATGGTTCTAATTATCTTGTTTCTTTTCTTACCCTAACCCTTATCTCTTTTTTAATTTTTATGTGTGTGATCACACCATTCTGATGTCTTAATTTTCTGACAATCAACAAAATTATTTCCAGCACAGGGAGGTGGGCAGATCACTGTGGCTCAGCCTGCCATCCCTCCAATGGCTGCCCCACCAATTCCCAGCACATCTGAGACACAACCTGGAAGTACTTCCTCTCCAGCCCCTGTACTACCTGGGCCCTCAGCATCAGATAACATTACCCTGGCAGCTGATGCAGTGGTACCCCCTGGGAGTATTGGAGGTGGGGATTTCATCACCCGCCAGGAGCTGCCAGGCATGATGTGTGTGATTGTAGAATGTATCTACCACTGGTACATGCCTCAGCCATCTGGAGAAGTAGCTTGGAATGCAGAGAAAGCCTAAACATCAAGCAATCCAACAGGAAGCTGAGGAAGGGACACATTTGACAGTTCTGAGGGTAAGGACTAGATTCTGACTGTCACCATGCTTGATGGGGAAGTGCCTCTAATGTCTTCCTATCCCCAATCATGGTGTCCCCCAACCTTTTGTGTCCCTCACCATCCCTTTCTCTGTCTTGTTTGTCCTGTTTGTCTGCACCTGCTTCCTCACCTACCCTACTTACCTGACCCTGACATACCTACACCCCTTCTCCAACATTCCTTTGTTTTTGAAATAAAACCAAAAACTGGGCACATGTCCAGCAAAAAAATATGTTGTCCCATACATAGCTCTCCACTTTGCACATGTGCCTTCTTGGCAAATTTGATTCAGTCCAATTGGTTATAAAACATGATTGCATTGTCACCCATTTGTGTTGAAGTGACAGTCCAAATCCAGCCAATTTGCTATCCAGGTTCATATTACACTGTTGAAGAAGTGGATAACTATGTTTCATTTCTAATTCCCTCCTGCACATTCCTATATTGCTTCCCCTTTGTTCACCCCCTGTTTGCCCCACATTTCACCATTTTCCTATCTACCCCATTTTCACACATTTTCTGGTCAAACAATAGAATCACACACCAAGTACCTAGCAGAAATACCCCCTAATAAAGTCCTTCACTTTTTGTCCTTTGCATTTGTGTGGAGTTTGTCATTGCTCACCGTTGCTTTGCAACAGTGAATGGCTCTTCATGTCCTATGACAGTAAAGTAAAGGCAGTACTTGGAGACATTTACTCTAACTGTTATTAAGATTGCTGAGTGTATAACAATGCAAATCCATATGTGTACGATTGACATAAATCAATTGACTCATGTTCATTTTTATACACTATTTCACTGTAGTCATTGCCTGTCACATTTGCAGGAATTATCACATTTTCTTATGTAATGCCATCCTAACCCATGGTGGTGGTGCTGTGGTAGCGTTGTCGCCTCACAGTAAGATGCTGTCCGGTTTGATTCTCAGCTAGAGCGTCTTCTGTGTGGAGACATGCATGAATGGGCGTACCTTTGTTGAAGGTTGTGTGTCAGGGCTGGTAACTTGGCACATAAAAATCAACTACCAATCATTAGCGGACCGGAGTTCTGCTGTGGCGACCCCTAACCAAGAAAAGCCAAAAGACACAACAACTTATGTAATGCCATCCTGACAACATGTATAAAAAAATAGGGTGAGTTGGATTGAAACCCTGTGTCTAAACATGAGTTCACTGCTCTTACACCTGCTGCCACAGGGAAAGCTAGGCAGTAGATATATTTTTACACTCAGTACTGTCCAAAGTGCTGACAGCCGCACCTTGACTCTTAGCCTGTTTAGGCAAAGGAAAGTGAACTAATAGAAATATTTTACTGTTTTCCTATTTAAACAGAGAACCATGTTTGCTTGTCACTTAACTCTGCACAAACAGGAAAGGCAATGCCAACAGTCCCTAATGTATTAAAAGCTATGATACAATATTTCCAATATATACTACAGTATGAACACCATAATATCTGTCAGTTATTTCTACTATAACCTCTATGCATAAGTACTTCTCAAGTTCCAGTTGTATTCATTAAATGTGAATCCCACATGTGCAAACACTTTGCCATCATATGTGCAAACCCGTTGCTTGGCAGTGTACAATGGAAAGAGCTGACTGGCATGTATTAGTATGTATATTGCCCAATTATTCTTAATCCCATTAAAATCCATGTAAAGCACCACCAAAGGGAGTGGACTTGTTAGTGACTGAACACATATGTACTCAGACTTGTGTACCCTGCACCCATGCATTGGAAAATGGATATTTCAGTAATAGTTCCCAAATGTCAACTACACTACAAAAATAAATAGCAAAACTGCATTATTACATCATCTAAAGCCTTATCCTGACAATCAACATTGATGTTGCCTTATACATATCTTACTGTGAACATCAGTTCATCACAAATATGAACACAAATACAGCTACACTTACATATGGGTGTGTCTGTGTGTGACTGTAAGTGTGTAATGTACACAACATATTAAGAAACAGGTGCATATGTCTCAGTTCTGCAACATTTATTTCTGACAGCTTATTGGATCTAGTTAGAGAAGCTGTCTTTTAAAGTATCTCTGCACATTGCAACCAAAACAGAAAATCCAAAGTCGACACTTTGCACACCACTCTCATAACAGCATATGTTACCTGCATCATATAATGATGATGTTATCATCTATAAAGAACATTATGACAAGGAAAAAGCAGATTTTAGTGATGGCACAAATATTAACTACTGTGTTCCATAGATGGCAGCAAAATAGTTATATAGCAGTTAACTTACAACAACCACACTGGTGTTTGTGTCTACATGTGTAAGTGTGTGTGCATAGTCAGAAGAGCATGAGTCTCAATCCTACTGTCAGCAATCAAGTGTAATGGAGGACAGAAATTTTTACACTCGTACATGCCTACACAGTTGTTTCATATTGGTATCACAACCATACAATGATGATGTCATTAGCTATAAAGTGTCCAGCAACAGTGTACAAGTTGCATATGTGCCATGACACTTCCGTTAAGTACTGTATTCTCTAGCTTGTGTAACTAGTTAGGTTAAGTTCTAATCTCACTGCAGTCAACTGGTGTGTGTGTGTGTGTGTGTGTGTGTGTGTGTGTGTGTGTGTGTGTGTGTGTGTGTGTGTGTGTGTGTGTGTAGTCAGAAGAGAATGAGTCTGTGTTCTACTGTCATCAATCCAGTGTCATGAAAAACAAAATGTTTTTCAGTCATACATGCCTACACAGCCATTTTATACAGGCTTCCCAACATCTTCTCCCAAACATATAATAATGTCATCTGCTGTAAAGTGCCCAGCAACAGTGAAAAAGTCAGACTTGTGCCATGGTGCTTACATTAACTACTGTGTTCTCTAGCTTGTTTAACTAGTTAAGTAGAAGTTCTAATCTCACTGCAGTTGACTGTGTGTGTGTGTGTGTGTGTGTGTGTGTGTGTGTGTGTGTGTGTGTGTGTGTGTGTGTGTCTAGTCAGAAGCATGAGTCTGTGTTCTACTTTCAGCAATTCAGTCCCATGGAAAACAAAAAAAATTACAGTCATACATACCTACACAGACATTTCATACAGACCTCCCAACATCTTCTCCTAAACAAACACTGCTGATGTCATCATCTATTAAGTGTTGTCTGACATTATAAAAGCCAGACTTGTGCTGTGGAGCCTGCATTAAGTACTGTGTTCTGTAGATAGTTAGGTAAGTGTTCTAGTCTCATTGTGGTTCACTGGTGTGTGTGTGTGTGTGTGTGTGTGTGTGTGTGTGTGTGTGTGTGTGTGTGTGTGTGTGTGTGTGTGTGTGTATGAGTGTGTGTATGAGTGTGTGTGTGTGTGTCTGTGTGTGTGTGTGTGTGTGTGTGTGTGTGTGTGTGTGTGTGTGTGTGTGTGTGTGTGTGTGTGTGTGTGTTCACTTAGTTCACATTCTGGAGATCATTTAAAACAGCACGTGAGACACTCCTACTACCATCTTCTCACCAGACACTGCTGATATTATCATAATGAAAGTGCTGTCTGACATTTAGAAAGGCAGACTTATGTTGTGGAGTTTGTGTTAAGTGGTTCTGCGGTAGCGTTGTCGCTTCACAGCAAGGCGTTGTTGCGTTTGATTCTCAGCTAGAGTGTCTTCTGTGTGGAGGCATACGTGAATGGGCGTGCCTTCGTTGAAGGTTGTGCATCAGGGCTGGTAACTCGGCACGTAAAAATCCACTACCAAACATTAGCAGACCGGAGTTCCGCTGTGGCGACCCCTAACCAGGATAAGCTGAAAGACACAACAACTATGTTCTGTAGATAGTGAGCTAGGGTCTCTAGACTCACTGTCATCCAGGTGTTTGTGTGTGTGTGTGTGTGTGTGTGTGTGTGTGTGTGTGTGTGTGTGTGTGTGTGTGTGTGTGTGTGTGTGTGTGTGTGTGTGTGTGTGTGTGTGTGTGTGTGTGTGTGTGTGTGTGTGTGTGTATGTGTGTGTGTTTTCAGTTAATCCACCTTCTGGAGACCATTTTAGAACAACATGTGAGACAATCCTACTACCATATTCTTCTCACCAGACACTGCTGATGTCATCATCTATAAAGTGTTGTCTGACACTATGAAAGGCAGACTTGGTCTGTGATGCTTTTGTTAAGTTATGTGTTGTGTAGAAAGTTAGGTAGGGGATTTGGTCTCACTGCTGTCCATGTGTGTGTGTGTGTGTGTGTGTGTGTGTGTGTGTGTGTGTGTGTGTGTCTGTGTGTTCAGTTAGTTCACATTCTGGAAATCATTTCAGGACAAGATATGAGACACTCCTGCTACCATCTTCTTCTCACTAGACACTGCTGGTGTCATCATCTCTAAAGTGTCATCTGACACTTTAAAAGGCAGACTTGCACAGTGGTGCTTGCATTAGATACTGTGTTCTATAGATAAACAGGTGTCCTAGTCTCTCTTTGGTCCACTGGGGTGTGTGTGTGTGCTCTCATTTAGTTCATATTCTGGAAACCATTTTAAAACAGCATGTGAGACACTCCTACTACCATCTTCTTCTCACTTGACACTGCTGATGTCATCATCTGTAAAGTGTTGTCTGACACTATGAAAACTAGACTTGTGCTGTGGTGCTTGTGTTAAGTACTGTGTTTGCCAGGTTCTGTATCTAGATAGTTAGGGGTTCTAGTTTCACAGCAGTCGACCTGAGTGTGTGTTTATAAAAATAATTATTTTGAGACAATTTTGCACCAAGATATGACACCACATCTGTCAGACACTCCCCCAACATCTTCTCAGTATAAAATGATGCTATCATCTTCTATAAGGTGCCCCATGACAGTGTTAAAGTCAGGCATATGTGGTGTTGCTACTGTTACTTAGTATGGAATACAGCTTCTATACCTACATAGGTTTAATGTTCAGATCTGACCTCGGTGAACTGCTGTTTGTGGGGTTGGTGGTACATTACTGTCATTGTATAATCTTTTTAATCTCTTTTCATTTAACTACTACTTAGGAAAACCTTTAACATAGCTCCAAGAGTCTGACATCTCCTTTTTCCTTCTGTCCACATAACAGCCTTCTTGCAGAAGACTGAAGGATGTCTTTATCTCAAACATGCATACACACATCATGAAGAAGAATCCTTCCATGAGTGTTTGCAAGCCACCTCCAGACCACTGGATGTGTGTTGTCAATTCTGTAATGGGGTGGTGCACATGTCACATATGGACAGAGGCAGTATATAATACAATCAGACACATACGCACATACCTTTACTATCTTCCCTCATATAGATATATCGATTTTGGTTTACATGCTATAATAATGGCTGTGATTTTATGTGATGTTGGTTGTTAGCCTAGTAATTTCCAATGACTCTATAAACATTGCACATGTCAATCTTGCTGTCATCCACATGTGCTATGTTGAGGTGTGGATATACGGTAGGCCTACAAGAGGGTACTGCAATCTGTGATGTGAGGTAATGCATTGATGGCTGCTGCTGCCATTTTATTACATGGTCTGTACATAGCAACTGTAATAATATGGCTCCTAAGAACTGCTGACTTCAGATGATGCTATCTGTATTGTTAGCTTAGTAATGCATGTGTTTTTGTATTGGAGTATATCAACATTCTATGTAGTTCTCATTCAACTGTCACAGTGACAATTGCAGTATGGTACAGGTGTGCATGTGTAAACCTACCATCATTAAATGCTCTGTGACAGACATCAATGTAACATCATACTGATTACATGGGCACATATGCATGGGTTCATCCACATGTAATGATGTTATATACTCAAACAATTTGTGACGGAATTGCAACCTTGGAGAAGTCATTGTATGCACAATTGAGTTGCTGTTCCCAAGGATTACTGAGGTGATCCCCAATCACCATTTTGTGCCTATCAGTATTTGTGTCAGTAACTGTTCTGCGTGAGCCGCATCTACCTAATTTGTAATGTGACCATATATGGTATCAGGGTGCTCACACACAGTTTTCTAAAGAAAAACATATAGGCATATGATGTACAATTAATGTAATTACATAATATAGGCAGACTTGTGTGACTGTGTAAACAGTACCACTGTGTGGCATGTGATACAAACAACATTATTTTGGAGGTGTCACAATTTTTTTAAATAGGTATGAAATGTTAAGGGGAATACACAACTAAGTGCAGAGCTGTTTGTGGATGCCACCAGCCATACTCAGCTGAAGAGAATAGACAATCTGCTGACAGTTTGGATCATAATTCACCCTTTTTCTCCAATGGCTATTAGCCAAATTACACATGCAAATAATACTCAGCTTATATTCTCAGGAAATCAGATTGCATGTGCTCTTTGTAAGGCTAATAACACATCCTTAATGGGCCCTGACAAGATCCCATGTTCCCTTCCCAAGAACTTAAATCTTGTCCTACTAAACACAGTGGGAGCCCTACCTAAACACTGCCTCCAGACAGGCTATCTTCTGGCGGAAGGGTGTAAAGCAACAGTCATCCATCTGGACAAGGAGGGAACATGCCCTGATCCAGGGAATTATAGACCCATACTCCTGACTCTCCTCTTCTGTTAAGCAGACCAAAGAATCATCATGGACCTTATCAAACAGGACACAATATTTTTGATTATAAAAGTAATCTCCTGAATGTGTAGCCAACATATTTTTGATTTGTTAAGGCTACATCATGTCTGTTAAATCTGGTTTACTTGTTCAAAAAGGTCACCAAGGACCAAGGACATGCATGAGGAAAAGACTAAGCATCATGTCTACCTTGACCTGGCCAAGGCGTTTGACACAAATCCACAATCAGGTATTATGGAGAAACTGTCTCAAGTAACCATAAAACACCTGTGTCACCAAGTGGGTAGACAAATGGATCACAGACAGGACACATACTGTTAAAGTGTCTGTATTCACCTTTAGCAAGGAGTCAGTGACAAGGGCTGTACTTCAGGGTTCTGTACTAGGCCATTTCATATTCAGTATTTAATTCACAGAAGTCAAGACAAACTTAGACAGCCTTTGTTTGACCAACTTTCTTGATGACTGCAAATTGTGGACAATCATTAAATCCAAGAATGCTATTGATGTACTGCATAACATATTAAAGCACAAAAAATGAGTGCTGCCAGAGCTATTTAGACACACAAAATGAACCAAAAAGCATAATAATTTCCTTTTTGAAAGCAAATACCCAAGCTAATTAGAATTTATACAGCATACTCCTATGAGTAGATGTAGTGGTACGTAACCTGGGTACTTAGGTAAGTAGTATTTGGAGCTTCCACCAGCATGTGACCACAGTGGTGACAAATCCATTGTATGTAGCACAACTCCTAAGTATGGGCAGGCCATCCACATCAAAGACCATTATAATTCCATTGTTCGCATCCCTCATCACACCAGTACTTGAGTACATTGTACCGTTTTGCATGTGTCTCACCACACATCTGCAACAGCTGGAGCAACCCTAGACTTGTCTCACAAAGAAGATACATGGTATAAACCAGTCTTATGCAGGGAGATTGCAAGCCCTACGACTGTATTATATCTCCTACAGATTACTAAGGGTCAGTCTGTGTCTGGCCTACAGGGCAGTCTCAAATCTGGTCATGATAGAAATGCCACAATTTATTAATGCAAATGGCATAAGGGTCAATTGTTCCAAGGATGTTAACTGAGCTTCTTACATAACAAATAAATTTGTCCTTTCTAAATGTCCTCTCCAGTGATCATGTCAGGGTGTTTTTATCACAACCAATCATATCCCTTGATATGTGACCTTGTGTGGCAGTCACATATATACTATAACTGTGTGATGATATGCATATACCTGCACAGGAGGTTTACACAGGATTCCATACTGTAATATGTACATATGTGATTACTTTTCATGATACTGACTTGTCTTTTGGGTGTACATACACTGACATGCCCTTATCTAATATACATTACCATGTTTCATGTGTCCGCTTCCTCTTTCTTCATTGCTACCATTCATCTCTGTGGCCCTTTTCAATACGCACACTTCCCAGACTAGTGTATTTATACTGTATTCTATGTATCTCTGAAGATCACCATAAAATGTTTATTTCAGTATGCCAAAAACATGTTGTAGTGTATACTGCACTGAGTATATTTTTCTGTAATGTGTTATTACTGAGATTCATAGGTTCATAGGTGTTTACTAAGCTAATGACCACAAGGGCGTTTTTATTCCTAGCCATGCAGCCCAAATCTCTGACAAGTTCTAAAACCCTTGATAAGTGTAAGTATGGGCCTGGGAGATGAACCATTTACAGGTTACCTCTGCCCATTAGAGACATAGGTGCCAAACCAGGGATGAATCTCCAGTTTCCCATCCGATTGTCCAAGTTGCACTTGAATTGGGTTAGGGATGAACTCTGCTTCACATGGATGGGGAGCCTGTTCCATAGATGGGGTAGTCTCTGGGATACATACCTATCTCTGCAGCAGGTCCTATTTATATCACAAGCAAGGTTTAAGACTTTGGGTAATTCTGGTGTTGTTTTTTTGTAGATATGCAGGAGGCCCATTTGAGTGGGGTGAGGGTCTCGCAATGCCCTGTATGCTAGGCATAGATCTCTCCTCAAAAGCCTGTAGGAGACAGAATACAGGGATAGGGCCTTGAGGCGGTCTGCATAAGACATATTACTTACACCCTATATTCTTTTAGTGAGGAACCTCTGTGGACGTTCCAATTGTTGGATATGCCTGGTTAGGCACATACCAAAGGGGGCATTGTATTCAATGATAGGTCTGATGAATGCCAAATAAAGTGGAACAATGACTTCCTTGGACTTAGATGCCATACTTTTGTTTGTAAATTGTGCAACATAGAATCATTTCCTCACCACTGTAGACATGCGATGAACAAGGGCTAGATTACTATCTATGTGTGTCCCTAAATCCCTGGCTACTGGGGCAACTCTAAGGGGTGTGTTGTCAATATCATAGTTACCAGGGATGGATGACTTCCCGCAGGATACTATTATGCATTTCTTGGCATTTAGTTTTAGTCCATGGCTCTGACACCAGTTCTTTATCTGTGTCAGCCCCTCCTGGAGAACATTTGTGTCAGTGTGAGATTCAGTGACAGCTCCTAATTTGCAATCATCAGCAAATTTAGTCAGCCAGAGACCACTGACATTGGCCTTTACTTCTGAGAAGTAAATGCCAAAAAGGAGAGGTCCAAGGACTGATCCCTTAATTAATTTTATTCCTGGTAGTCATTGTGGCTGCCCTTGCAAATCCACAGAGCAAGTTTTCCCATAGGTAAACTTATCTGCTTGGGTTATATGCCTTTGTGCTGCTTACACATTTTCCTGAGTGGCAAGACTGTTGCTGCCTATGAAACCTTGCTTGTAGCCATGTAAGTGTGATGCGCGGCATACATTTTCAATTAACACTACTGCTCATCTTGCAAACATATAAACTCCATGTAGGCTTCCTAAACCTACACAGAATTTATTGAATCCCCAGGTATTTTTTTCAGGAACTATTGAATGAATACCTACAGAAAGGTATAAAAGAAGAAGAGATTTCCAAGGGGTTTATAAAATTTATATGGAAAAGGGGGAAGGGATGAAATAAAAAATATGGAGAACAATTACATTGGAAAATACTGACTATAAAATATTTATAAAGATTAATCAGAAAAGAATACTGGATGTCATGAAAGAAAAACTAGACAATCAAGTGTATGGGATTAAGGGAAAAAAGTAAATGAAATGCTACTGATGGTTAAAGAAGTGGTTGCATCCACAGATATGGAGGAAGGAGAAGGAAAAGTAATAGTATGTGACGGGGTTAAGGCATTTGATGTACTGATCATGGGGAAATGTTGAATGTTTTAGAAAAAATTGAGGTAGGAGAAAAAAATAAGAAAGTCTCAACAGTTTATAAAAATCCTTGTGTGTCTGTAATGGTAAATTGATTGTTTGGGAGAAAAGATTAAGATGTGGAAGAAGGGTAAAGTATGGTTGTCCACGTAGCATGTGGTCATTTGTGATGGTAATGTATGTGGTAATAACAAACATTTAGATCTAGGTTACAGGACAGTAAATGGGAAGTTAAGGTAAGGATAAATGTACTACTTATTTATTTATTTATTATTTACTTATTTTACATTTATTGACCGGGATTGTCCGACTGAGCTGAAGAGCCCTTTTTCAATGGAGGTCCAGGGAGAAAAGCTCCAACATATTATACAATTTTCATTATAAATTAGCATTAAACAGCAATGTTACAGGATTATTACAAGGCATTAAGTAACAATACAATGTTATACAGTGTCAATAATCAGGAGTATAGCAAAACTATTTCAAGATGTATACAAATAAATATGTCATTAGGATGAATATAGTTTTTGGGGTAAGTGGTTACAAAAACCCAGTTTTATCATAATGTAGTTGCATGAAGGCAAGACAATTACAATAGAATGTTTCTCTGAGATTATTTGCTTAATAGATTATAGAAGACAGTAGAAAAAGTAGTCAAAGGAAGATGAGAGAGAGCTAGTGAGAAGAGTAAGTTAAGGGCAGAAAGTAGATTAAGGTATGGAAGTAGGGGATGTTTAATGAGGGAGAGTGCAGTGGCAGGACCAGTGACTTTTAAAGTGCTCTTTGGTGGCTGCCTTAAATTGTTTAGGATGTGTAAGGGTCCTAGTGGGAGTCTATTCCAGGCAATAGTGGGATGATACCTGTACATGTTGCATCCAAATTTAGACTTGGGTTTGTAGATTTGTAGTAGGTCTTGATTAGAGCTTCGGAGAGGTCTGGAGGGAGAATAATGGAAGATGAGAGGGGTATAGTGCTGGGCAGTAGGATGGCTGGTATAGGATAGAATGGAATATCTGGAGCTGAGAGAGAAGCTGGTGGGGTAATTCAAGCCAGTTTAGGTGTTTTAGAGAGAGACAGTGATAGGATTTGTAGTTTTGTTGGGCAGCAAATCTAGCTACCTTGTTGTAGGTAGAAACGAGTTTGGTCGGGAGTGCTGAGTTAAAATTTGTAAGAATTTGAGAATTGTACATTACACTGGGTAGATGGTAGGTAAGAGAGAGTAATCTTGGCTTCAGAGGTAAGGACTTTCTTGTTACGGTAAAGGGGCCCTAGTTTTGAATGAGTATTTTTGATACAGTTATTAACATGCAAGTCAAATTTAAGCTAATTGTCAATGGTTATACCTAAAAGCTTAGTGCTGGATTCTACCTAAATGGGAGTGTTATTAATGGACTGTATGGAGAAGGAGGGTTTAGTATTGTTGAACTTTTTAAGTAGGAAGATAATTGTCAATGGTTATACCTAAAAGCTTAGTGCTGGATTCTACCTAAATGTGAGTGTTATTAATGGACTGTATGGAGAAGGAGGGTTTAGTATTGTTGAACTTTTTAGGTAGGAAGAGTAACAGCTTTGTTTCTTTAAGGTTAAGGATGAGCTGGTTGTTGGAGAGCCATGTTTCAGCTTAGTTAAAATATGCCTCAATAGCTGAGAAGAGATTAGAGGGAGAGTTAGCTGTGGTGATGACTGTAGAGTCATCTGCGTATTGCACTAAAGATGATGACTGAGGACAGGTGGTATAGAGCTGATTAGTAAAGATATTAAAAAATTAAAGGCCCTAGGATAGACCTTTGAGATACACCCATTTTTACAGGGAGAGGATAGGAGAGTGCAGAGTGCCATCTCATTGACTGAGATCTATCAGTGAGGTAGCTGGAGAACCATGCAACAGTATCAGAGGAGAAGTTGAGGTTATGCAGTTTGTGCAGCGGAAGAGAATGTGAGACAATGTCAAAAGCTTTTGAGAGGTCTGTGAATACGCAAGTAATAAGTTTAGGTCATCCATGGCTATAGAGACAGTGTTGAGGAAGGATAATAGAGCTGTAGTGATTAATGTTAATCTATGCAAATTATTCAGTTTTAGTAGCTAAGAGCAAACATTGGATAAAAGAGATAATGTTTGGAAGAGAACAACTTTTGGGTACAGTATGATTACAGTTAAATAAGCCAAAAAGTGAGTAGTTTGGTGAAGTGCTAAGAAGGGCAATGATTTATTTAGTCAAAGTGAAATTGATATTCTATGGGTTAAGTTTGCAAGGGAACAAGTACATAAATAATGGGAGAAGTTCTAAAAGAAATATGAAAGTTGACAGATTGGAGGAAGGTGTTTCAGTTGTTACTAAGAAAAAGAATATATATGTTAAACACATATTTTAGGAAATCTAGCATATATAGATGGTGTGTATATGTTTTTGTGGAAAACATGGTTGAACCCAATCAAAAGAGGGGTAGTAATGTGAAAGAAAGGGGGTGGCTTGAATTTAATAAATCTGTTTCCTTTCTTAGTGTCAATAAATTTGCTTTGAGTGTAAGACAATACTAGGAAATGTGTTATTTGAAAAATAATATAAGTGGATAGGTGGGAGTAAGAAAAGGGAAAGCTAGACAAAATGTTTGGAAGAGAAGGAATATTAAAGTAAATTAAAGACATTGAAACTGATATAAATGAAGCAAAAGTGGAAGGGAAGAATGGTACAAAAATAAAGAAAGCAAACTATCATTACTGAGCTTTGGGAAAAATTAAGATGGTGGGTGAATGCAAGAGATATACCTGTCTCTCCAAACCATTCTTTAGATGTTGTAGAAGAGGTTTAGATTCCCTGACTATTTCTAATGCCACTTGACTTGCTGATGTACAGTAAATCCTTCAGTATTGGGTCAGAGGTTGCCTTGTATGCCAGACACATGTCACCTCTTAGCAGTCTGTAGGATACTAAGTACAGTGACAGAACTTTGAGTCAGTCCATGTAGGATGTGTTGTTTAGACCTTGTATCCTTTTAGTAAGGCATCTCTGTGGGTGCTCCAGTTCTTCTATGTGTCTGGACAGATGCATGCCCCAAAGGGAGGATTGCATTCAATGATTGGTCTAATGAGTGCTGAGTAAAGGGGACAATAGCATTCCTAGATCTAGACACAATCCCTTTGTTTATAAACTATTCATTTTAGGTTCATAGTGTGATGATGTGAGGTATTGCCAACTATGCCAGGAGAAGTAGGGCAGTGGATTTGTAACATATGCCAGCATAGCTAGCTGGAGTTTTGTAGAGAATTATATGCCATTTGTATATCAAACCGATTTGTACAAGTGTTTGTGCTGAAAATGTATTTGTAAAGCTGCTTGTCTTAAAAATGTACCAACAGTGGGTCAAGTTGGACAGAAAAGAAATACACCTGTATGTCAGACTGTATTGTAACTGTTGAAGTGAACATACTGTAACAAAGGATACTCAAAGAGAAAAGTTTAATCCCAGTCCATCTAACTTTGAAAAACAGTCTGAAATAAAATTACCTAGTTTAGGCCATAAAGATTATATGTTACAGTTCTGATTGCAGCCAGAGATAAAATGTCTGTGAAAACAAGGACTAGGAATTCCACTGTATTGTCCTTAGGGATGAATACATTGCTACCCTGGAATGGTTGAAATTTTGAAATGGCTTTGTAGTTTCCAGATGTTATAACACATCTTAGCAATGCTCTATGTGTGTGTGTATTATTGACACATATGTGCTAGATTCTGGTTTAGTTGCTAGGAAAAGGGGTAGTGTGGGAACCAGTAGAGGCAGATGACCAGATGCGTATGATGTCATTCTGTAATCTGGGACTGAAATGATGTTTTAATATTGGATTAGACAGAAGTCTCAGGGCAGTCTATTTTTGAAACCTGACAAAGAAGGATCAGTCACCTACTTCATCTTGCCTTGCTTTAGTAAGTAACCAAGGAACAGTAATTCTTTAGATCAGTTAGGAAAATATGGTGAGATTAGTTAAGTATTGTTTCCTGTATCTGTGTGAATCTATCCATCAGTGTTATTTTTAATATTTCCTGTGATTGAAACTCTGGTGTTTATTTTAAATATATATTTAGTATGTTTACGTTCTTTTATTATTTGTTATTAAATATAGTTAAAACTCTTTACTGTAGCTGGTCTTTTAGAGAATATTTTAACCTTTGAGAGGACTTATATTTATTTGGTGACACTGTGGATACTCCTGAAGCCTTGCTGCATTGATCAAACACTACCATTTGTATTAGTATTAATTTTACTCAGTATAATTGGGTACCCTTGTAAGAACCTTAGAATAGCTGGCTTTGGAGTGTTCTGGTGGCAATACCTACTTTATAGTCTGAGAAGAAGGGGCATAGCTGGTAAATATGTGCCAGCCTTTCCCAGGTGTGTGTGTGTGTGTGTGTGTGTGTGTGTGTGTGTGTGTGTGTGTGTGTGTGTGTGTGTGTGTGTGAAAATCAAATCTCAAAGAGTGTGTCTCAGGTATTTGGAACAGGGACACAGAGCACTGGTTTCACAGAGAGGGTGGTGGAGGACTTGGCTTTGAACACTCGGCTGAGGATTCATCTCTACAGCTGTGCCAGTGGGGAATCTTACTTGGGGCCTTGAGAGAGAGAGAGAGAGAGAGGGAGACTTTCTTAAAGAAGTCCACCAGACTGAGCAGGCAGGACCTGCCCTTGACTAAACCAAACTGGGTTGGGTCTAAAGTATGGAGAATTTCTATGTTATTGTTAATCAGGTCCATGAATTATCCTTTCCATAGCTTTTCAAATGAGGCTAGTCAGACTTATGGGTCAGTAGTTTCAGTAATGGTTCCCCCTTGTGCAGAGGAATGATTGTTGCTGTCCTCCACTCTACTGGGAGAAAGCCTGGCTGGAGACTGTGGTTAAATAAAGATCTAAGTGGTTCTGCTAGGTCATGTTTCATGCTAATTAATAGGCACTATGTGATTCCATCAAGGCCCACTGATGCCTTGTTTCTAGCTTTAGAGAGCACAGTGTGACAACCTGTTCTTTTGTGATAACAGGCAAAGGAATGGTAGGGGCTGTTTCTTGGGGCATGACCGGAGGTGATGAAGAGGTGAAATATGAGAGGAATGTATCAATCAGCAGGTTTGCTATTTCTTCTGGCTGAGTACAGGGGGTCTATATTAATTCATTGAAAATTATTTCCCAGGGAACAGCCCTTCATTGAACACAAACTAGTGAATGAACATTCATCAAATGTTCACTTCAGAGTATATTTTTCTAAGGGAAGGAAAGTTATTTGGCCAACATTAGGAAATTTGCCCCTTTCCCCAATGTAGTGCGGTCTTGGAGTTGGTATAAATAAAAAGGGGGATGTGGGGGCTCCAGTTCCCTACATTGGGGGTGTAGCCCCCAACCTTAGTGGGTTTGCTATAATGTAGTTGTGTGGGGGGACAAGAAATTCCCGTCCCTTAGAAAAATGTTTGCTGAAGTGAAAATTCGATGAACAGCTGTTCGCTGGTTTGTGCTCGATGAACAACCATTTGCTGCAATTAGGTTTTGATTAATTAATATAGATCTGAGTATAAGTAGTTGCATTTACAGCCAACTCATCACATTGTTTAGTGTGTGACACCCGTGCACTGGCCCCGTAATCAAGGAGCCTCAATCCTCAACACTAACTCCAGTGAGGAGCATCCACATTGGGAAGGATAACAAATACACACACAGTAAAGTACAATTTCCCTTAAGAGAACACAGAAATCACAGTCAGTCTGGGGCTGGTTTCTCCCTTTCTCTTCAGATCCCCAATAAGACTCCCCATTGGCACAGATATAGAGTGGGGTCCTTAGTCAGGGTCCCAAGCCAAGTCCTCCTAGCACTCTCTTTGACCAACCAGTGCTTCATGTCCCTGCCCAAGTAGCTGACACACACACACACACACACACACACACACACACACACACACACACACACACACACACACACACACACACACACACACACACACACACGCACACACACACATACACACACACTTTGAGATATGATTTATATACAACCACACAGACACTCCTGGGGAAGGCTGGCACAGGTTCACTAGCTCTGCCCCTTCTGTCCAGGCTATAAGGTAGTGATCACTGCCACCAGGACCCTTACTTATCAGCTACTAAAAAGGCCCTTACCAAAGGGTGTCCAATTATTACTGTGCAATATTATTATCCAAATGGTAAGTGTGACTGAGCAGCAAGGCTTATTTGGAGTGGCTTTGTACAGTATCACTATATACATGCAATGTATTATAGAGTTTAAATTATCTCTACACAAAACAGTCAGAGTTGAAAGGTTTAAAATATTTAATAATAAATAATAAAACACAAGACAATACTTTTTACTTCACAGCGCCAGTCAAGAGTTCAAGGATCACAGGAAAAGGCTTAAAATAATACTGTAGAATAGTTCTGACATCAATACAGATAACAGCTAGTCTAAACTTACTATTTTCTATATTGCTAGGAGAGACACTAATGTCTTGGATCCTACAGACAGAGCAAAGTGCTAGTGAGTGGACAGTTTTGAAGACAAATGCAAAATGCTCTCTCTCTCTCTATCTCTGAGAAAGTCCATTAAATTGATAATACATTCTGCTGACTCATTTTTGATGACATCATTCTTAACAATTCTCTGGTTTCCTAGGCTAACAGAAACTCTACATTAACATTTCTTAGTAAGCTTGCACCTGGTCGGGAAACTATAGCAATTAAAGACATTATAAATGTAAAATGTAGCAATTAACTCTAGTAATCTCTAGCCTTGAGATCAAAATAGTCATAAAATGCTTGACTTATCAGCTTTTATAGAGCAGAGTGCACTGCTGTTACATTTTTGCAGTTCAACATCCAGTACAGTATTTTCACATTTAAAAGAACAAGTCTGTGGCTTATATTAATATTTACAAATGACAGAATTATCTACAAAATTCTATCTAGCTAAGCTGGCAACCTTCACATATCTTCCACCCTGGAAGACTCAAGCTAGCTTTTCAAGTGACCCTTAAGAAACATTGCTTGAGAGGGTTAGGTCTACTTGGGTATACCTTACCCCATTCCCTGTCTTGAGAGACCATTTTCATTGCTACTCCCACTGCTGTGCTTCACTGACATATCATATGCTTACAGTCCTAGGCTCCATCTTAGCAACTTGGCATTTTGCTGGCTGGGTCTCTTTAACCATGTTAGGGGATTGTGATCTGTCACTACAGTGGATTTTCTTCCATACAGGTAAGATTGAAGTTTCTGCAGTGCCTACTCTATGGCTAGACATTCCTTTTCTACTGCTGCATAGCATTCCTCCCTGGGTTGAAGCCTATGCCTGAGATAAACCACTGGGTGCTCTTGTCCCTCTGAAGAAATCTGGCTAAATACAGCCCACATCCCATTGTTCAAAGCATCCACCTGCACAAGGAATTCTTTGCTGTAGTCTGGACTGGCTAACACAGGGGGTCATCCCAAAGCTTTTTTAAGCTTCTGGAATGCCTGCTCACATGCTGTGGTCCACACTACCTTATCTGGCCTATTCTTCCTTGTCAGGTCTGTGAGGGGAGCAACTATGGTACTATAACTGGGGATGAAATTTCTGTAGTACTCTGCTGTCCTAAGAATGCCATCACCTGCTTTTTGATAACAGGTGCAGGCCATGCCCAAATGGCTTCCACTTTGGCAGGTTCTGGCCTGATCTTACCACTCCCCACTCTATATCCAAGCTAGGAGATCTCTGCCATATCCACCTGACATTTGCTCGGCTTAATGGTCAACCCTGCCCTCTGTAATTTGCCCAGCACCTCCCTGACATGTTCAAGGTGCTCTTGCCAGTATTGGCTGTAGATTGCAATATCATCTAGGTAAACAAGGGCAAACCCTCCTGCTCCTGTTAGGATATGATCTTCCAGCCTTGGTAAAGTTGCTGGGGAATTCTTCCTCCCAATGGGCATCTTTGTGATCTCATACAAGCTAAAAGGTGTCACAAAGGCTGACTTTTCTGTAGCACTGGAAGTCAAGGGCACCTGCCAGTAACCCTTAGTAAGATTAATGGTTGTAAGATACTTGGCTCCACCCGTCTGCTCTAGGGCCTCATCTGTCAAAGGCATGGGGTGAGCATCTGACTCTGTGTGACTATTTAATTTCCAGTAGTCCACATAGAACCTTGTGCTGCCATCCTTCTTTGGCACCAGCACCACTGGGGAGGCCCAGGGACAGCTGTACTCTTGAATTACCCCTAGTTGCAACATCTAATGCATCTCCTCCTACAGAGTCTGTTTGACTCTCTCAGGCACCCTATAAGGGGCCTGCCTAATAGGGCTTTGTGGTCCTGTACCCACCTGGCCCTGCACCAGGTGGGTGCACCCTGGTTTCCCAATGAACATGTCCCCAAACTCCTGTAACACTGCTCAGATTTCTTGAATCTGGGTAGGTGATAGCTGCTGGGGCATTGCTACCCCTTCCACTGAGGTGTCAGTCTGAGCCTCAATGAGGAGATAAGTCACCAGATCTCCCTCAGACTTCTCCTGCAATCCACTGCAAATATTCAGCACAAGGGCCTCCCTATCATGGTATGGTTTCATCATGTTAACATGGTACAATTTGTGCTCCTGCCTCCTGCCTAGCAGTTCCACCATGTAGTTAACATCACTTACCTTTCTTACCACCTTGTAGGTTTCCTCCCAGACTGCTTGCAGCTTGTTGTGTCCGACAGGAATGAGAACCATTAACTGTTGCCCTACAGAATACTATCTAGCTTGAGCATTCCTGTCATACCATACTTTTTTGAGTTGTTGGGCTTCTGCCAGGTTCTCCTGGGCCAAGCCCATGAGTTCCCTGAGCCTTGTCCTGAGGTTTAGGACATATGCCACAACAAACTCTTTGTGAGATTTACACTCACCTTCCCACTCATCACAAATTAAATCTAGAGGTTCCCTCAACCTATGCCCATACAACAACTCAAAGGGTGAAAAACCTATGGATTCATGGGGAACTTCTCTGTAAGCAAATGACAGATGGGGCAATTATTGTCCCATTCCCTCTTAAACTGGTCTGTAAATGCCTGTAGCATGGACTTGATGATAGCGTTTAACCTCTCAATAAGACCATTAGTCTGGGGATGGTAGGGGCTGTGCTTCATCCCACAGTACTTCCACAGACAAGCCAGCAGGTCTGACATGAAACTGTAGCCTCTGTCAGTCAATATTTCTTTTGGGAAACCTACCCTGCTGAAAATCTCTAACAAAGCATTTTCCACCTTTTCTGCCTCGATGGAGGACAAAGCCACTGCCTCAGGGCATCTTGTAGCATAATCTACTACCACTAGGATATACTTTTTCCCTATGGAATGTGGGGTACTCAAAGGACCCACAATACCCATAGCTACCCCCTGAAATGGCTTCCCAATCACAAGCAAAGGCATCAAATGAACTCTCACCTTGTCTCCTGCCTTGCTTACCTTTTGGCACTGCTCACAGGTCCTTCAGTACCCTGTTACATCTCTGGAAATTCCAGGCCAATAAAAGTTATGTATAATACATCTCTTTGTATGTTTTATGCCCATATGACCTGCAAAAGGAATATCATGGGCTATGGCTAGAAGTGCCAGATGGTAGGCACTAGGCACTACCAACTGCTGTATCCTCTCACCTTCTAGCTCTCCCTCAGGGGTCCATTCTCTATACAGTAATCCTTTGTCCCAGTATACAGATTCCCCCTTCCCTTGAGAAACAGGTGCCTCACTAGCTACCTGCCTCAGGCCTTGTAATGTAGGGTCTGAGAGCTGAGCCTGTCTCAACTCTCTCTTTGTAACCCTTCCCAGCTCCCCTTCCACAGGAAGTCTGGCATCCTCTGACAGTGGTGCCTCACTGTCAGCCTGAGTACTACTATTCACCTCTACCTTTGCAGTCACTCTGTCCAAGGGAACATCAGTACCCACAAGCAGCTGTGGCTCACCTTCAGTCTCACTGCTACCTAGTAGCTCCCTCCTGAATTAAACACCTCACCAGTCCTGGCTTCAAGTATGTGGTCTGTCTGGGTCTCCCCAGGCTACCAGACCCCCGTGCATGTCTCGAATTCTGACTGCATGTAACTGCATAAACACATCGTACTGCCTCATCAAAATCCATCCCTATCAGGATGTCTCCAGTACGGTAGTTTGATACTCCTGTTGTCTCAAGACAACCTACTATTGGCATTTTGTTTTTCCCACTTACTGGCTCTCTCACCTTTTGTTCCACACCTTGCCTCCATGGACATCTGTTTGTCACGTGGCCCCACTGGTTGCATTCAAAACATTTAACCCTAGGTCCTGGACATGTGCCTGGACTAGTGGCTTCTCCTGCTTCTGGCAGATTCTGTTGGGACAGTCTTGGGTGCCCACCATGGGTTCCATTAGACTCATGAGCAGTACTGGGGGTCCCTTTCCTGTGCAGAGATGCTCAGCTTGCTAGTTATAGGTCTCCCTTCTTCCCCAACTCCTCTGAAGGAGCACATTGTCTATCAGCTAACCAGATCCTCATGTCCTCAGGCAAAGTGCTAAGGGCTTGTTCCCTCACCAAAGGGTCTGCCAGCCCTTCAAAAGTAGTGACCTGATATCCACTCACCCACCTATGAAAATAAGTGCTCAGTTCAGTAACATATGCACACGCACTTTCATCTGCCTTGCACATATGCTCACAAGACTGTTTCCTATAAGTTTCAGATGTTAACTTAAGAAATTCTAACAAACAGTTCTTAACAGCAGTATAATTAAAACAATGTCAGGCATTTTGGACAAAATAGTTACAGCTTTATTATGGAGTAAGGGGGTCGGAAACCGTACCCAGAGCCTTTGGTCAACATCATACTGTTTACATACCCTCTCAAACATATCAATAAAATTATAATAATCATCCCCCTCTGTAAACTGAAGAAGAATTTACTGACCTTTTGTGCTTCTGGTGTCCAGTTACTCCCTTCCCCATTACCTCCATGACTCTGGTGAAGAGTCAGCATCTCCTTTTTTCCTGCCTCTGCCTCTTTGCTGCTTCTGTTTCCAAACGCCTGGCTGCCAACTCAAGTCTCTTTAGCTCCAGATGGCTTTTTAAGTCCTCTCTGTAGAAAGGTTGAGCTGTCCATTCTCTGAGTGTCATACAGCTCCATGGCCAGTCTGATCACCCTCCTGATTGCTGTTTTCTGATGCAGGTGTGATCATGTCTGCCTTAGTCAAGTTTCCATGCACCAGTCCCTTAGCCTGACACTTCTCAGCCCACTGGCTCCTTGACAGTTTGACGTACTCCTCTGCTGACATGCTTGCCTGCTCTCACTGACTAAGCTAACAAAAGAAATAAAACAATTGTGATCTGACCTCTAAATATTCACTGTGTGGCTGATTTAGAGCACAAAAACACCTTTAGTGATCACTGTACACAAGCTACAGGAATTCACTATCCACACCACTACAAGCCAATTGCCAACCAATTAATAGGTGATGTGGATATCCCACCACCGCCAAACAATTAATATGTGATGCCTGTGCACTGGCCATGTAATCAAGGAGCCTCAATCCTCACCAGTAACACCAGTGAGGGGCATCCACATTGGGAAGGATAACAAATACACACACAGTAAAGTATCATTTCCCTTAAGAGCACATAGAGATCACAGTCAGTCTGGGGCTGTTTTCTCCCTTTCTGTCCAGATCCCCAGTAAGACTCCCCACTGGCACAGCTATAGAGTGGGGTCCTTATCCAGGATCACAAGCCAAGTCCACCTAGCACTCTCTCTGTCCAAACAGTGCTTTGTGTCCCTGCCCAAGTAGCTCACACACACACACACACACACACACACACACAAACACACACACACACACACACACACACACACACACACACACACACACACACACACACACACACACACACAAACACAGACTTTGAGATATGATTTATATACAACCACACAGACACTCCTGGGGAAACCAGGCACAAGTTCAGTAGCTGTGCCCCTTCTGTCCAGGCTATAAGGTAGTGATCACTCCCACCAGGACCCTTACTTATCAGCTACTAAAAAGGCCCTTACCAAAGGGTGTCCAATTATTACTGTGCAATATTATTATCCAAATAGTAAGTATGACTGAGCAGCAAGGCTTATTTGGAGTGGCTTTGTACAGTATCACTATATACATGCAATGTACTCTAGAGCTTAAATTATCACTACACAAAACAGCCACAGTTGAAAGTTTAAAAATATTTAATAATAAATAAAACACAAGACAATACTTCTTATTACACAGTGCCAGTCAAGAGTTCAGAGATCACAGGAAAATTCTTAAAATAATACAGTAGAATAGTTCTGACATCAAGACAGAAAACAACTAGTCTAAACTTACTATTTTCTATCTATTGCTAGGAAAGACACTAAAGTCTAAGATCCTACTTACATACAGACAGAGCAGAGCAAGTACTGGTGAGTGGTCATTTCTGAAGACAAATGCAAAATGCTCTCTCTGTCTCTGTCTCTGAGAACGTCCTTTAAATTGATAATACATCCTGCTGACTCATTTTAGATTACATCATTCTTAACAATTCTCTGGTTTCTCAGGGTATCAGAAACTCTACATTAACATTTCTTGGTAAGATTGCACCTGGTCAGGAAACTACAGTAATTAAAGACATTATATATGTAAAATCTAACAATTAACTCTCAAAACAATAGAAATAATTTGCTGGTTCAGACACCACGGCTCTGAGCCCTGAGATCAAAACAGTCATAAAATGCTTGACTTATCAGCTTTCTTATAGCAGAGTGCACTGTTGTTACATTTTTGCAGTTCAACATCCAATACAGTCTTTTCACATTTAAGAGAACAATATTAATATTTACAAATGACAGAATTATCTACAAAATTCTGTCTAGCTAGGCTGGCAACCTTCCCATATCTTCACAGAGTGTTTCTGTTAAAATTTCAGACATAACTAAAAATGCTTTGTGGTTATCCTTTGCTTGGGAGACTATTTTAGTCTCATATTTAACTTCTGAAGACTTGACAGTTCCCACTCTGAGGGATGTTGTGCACCTCAGACTTAGTTCTAGGCAGGAATTTTTTAATTCTTTTGTATAGTCTATTTATGCCAGGGGTCTACCACAGTGATTTGTTTTTCCAGCTAGTCCTGAGTTTATTTTGGAGATAGGAGGAGCTTTGAAATTTCTTATGCTGTCACTTAATAGGAGATAATTTTCCTTGGAAAAATTCTTTAGGATTTTAGGGTCTGATGGGGCTTCTACCATTACATTTATTTCAAAGGACACCAATTTATGGTCTGGTTTTACCAATGAGTACATTATGCTGTGATAGCGGGTGCAACATTCCTCTATGTTTGTGAGTACTGTATCAAGGATATTTGAGACCCTAGTGTGAGTTAAGGCCAGCTTTTCTAGACCATTTGCTTTGACAAAGTCCAGTAATCTCTTAGCCTGCATGTTAGTGGTTGTGTATCTCTCCCAGTTTATGGAGGAGTAGTTACAATTGCCTATGAGTAGTGTGTTGGGCTGAAAGGTAAGTGATTCTAATAATTTCAGGTATGTGGAGTAGTTTTCATGGTTCATTGTCGGGGACCTATAACTAGCGATGATATAGTGGGGGATTTTGCCTATGGTCATCTGGACATGGAGTAGCTCAAGCGAGCCATCCTGTTCATCCAATCTAGAGGTGTGATTGTTCTTTATATAAATTGAAACACCTCCTCCTTGCATTTTTTCCTTTTCAGAGGATGTTCTGAATGTTTGCTAGATATTGTAGCCTTCCACTGCTGGGGTGCTTTCCACAGCCTTGAAGCACATCTCTTTAACTGCACAGATGTCAGCATTCTCCAGGGCAAGGAGAGCTTCCAGGGAGTGAAGATTCTTTTTAAGACTCCTAGCACTGAGTAGTAGTACCTTCAGCTTGGCATTAGAAGAATTTGTTACATTGGTAGGTCTGTTTGTTTGGCGCTGCCTAAAAAGGCACTATGGTGTGGCTAACGACTTGACCAGTATTCGAAAGCCTAGCGGTAACAGGTGTAGACCATCTCTGATAAAGCAGCATGGTCTGTCGATCATGTCATGCCAGGCTGACAAATACTAGATCCTCTTGGAATGATACCAGTAACTAAGTCAATTATTGAATTTAATCATTTTCTGTTTGCATTGTGGTATCATTCTTGGTGGAGGCAGAATGCTGCTCAATGCGAGGGTCATACCATCCTGCAACACATATTCAGAGAGATCCATCATGTCCATCTTCATATAGTCCAGAGAGGTACGTCTCAGGTCATTCACATCCACATGGACTATGACTGAGTCATACTGGTACTTGTGGTTAAGTGACCTGAGTGCCTTCATGATCTGATGAATCCTGTCCCCGATGGGAAACTAACTGTAACCCTCTCTTTATCTAACCTGGTGAGGGGGCGGCATCCATGTTTCTCACAATGGAGTCTCCTATGACCAAGTTGTTTGAATGTGTGGTGTTTCACCTTAGGGTCTTGCTTGTGGAGACATTGTTCTCTGTTCTTATGTGTAGTGGTTGGTATTGAGTTGGTTTTGTTAGCATGTGGTTTATGAGGGCTGCATATGGGACGCCTCTGTGGTTTTGGTAAGTTACTTGTGAGTACCTCCATATATGTGGGTTTCTGTGTCGAGACTTTATTTAAAGATGGGGAAATAATGAATGTGTGTGCTGACAACTGGTTGTCATTTGATTTGTCAGTATGTGAGAGTTGTGTCTCAATTTTCATAATGTAACTACATTTGTCCCATTCTGTGTTTGTTTCAGGATTAAGTGGTTGTCAGTATGTATGAGAAAATTGCCACATTGCCTCGGAATGCCCATGTTCACCAGACTGGCCACATAGAAGGTCTTTCTTACAACAATGTATACATATTGGTCCAATGTTAGGTCACATTCTCTTGCTAAGCATGTGATGAACCATCCTGAACATAGTTTTAGCTTCATGGGGATTGATATGGTCAGAAGAGACCCAAGAGGGGGACCATGGAAGTATTTACTTGAGGGGAAGGAATTGAGTTGGCAGATTAGGCTTAATATCAAAAAAACACAGGAAAAGTGAATGTAGAACACCAAACAGGAGCCAGAAGTCTTTTGTCAAGCTGATAAAGGGGGTAATTGGGTGATTATGAACAAACAACATTACCTGAAAATGGTTTTTGATTTATTATGTGATGAAAGTGTTTATCTTGAATTGTTTCACAATCCGATTTTGGAATTTAATGAAGCATTGCTGGAATTGTTAGAACGGGGGAAAAAGGTTAGGTTTTCTTACACAGAAAGATGTGAAGAAATTATACATAGAAAATCCTAGGGATGTGACTTTTTATGCTTTGCCTAAAATACATCATAATTACAATCATCCTCCTGGTCGTCCCATAGTTTCCAGCTGTGGTTGCTTTCTTGAAAATGTGGTAATTCTATTGGATAATTTACTGAAAAAAGAACTTAAGAATGTTATCTCTCATATTAAGAATACTAATGAACTTTGTACCTTGGTTAAAAATATGCGTTGGGACAAAGAATTCTATTGGGCTACTGTAGATATCAAGGCTTTGTATACAAGTATTTCTACTATATTTGGCCTTGAGGCTATTAGTCAGATTATGGGGGAAGGTCCTCGTACGTCCTTTATTATTCTATTGCTTGAATTTGCATTGACACATAATTATTTTTATGTGAAGAAAAAATCTTTTTGCAAAAAGAAGGTACTGCAATGGAGGCTAATTTTGCCCCCACTTATGCAATCCTTTTTATGTCCTTCTTTGAGACTAGTTTTCTTTATACATTAGAGTTCTTTCGTAAATCTGTGGTCCTATACCGTAGGTACATTGATGATTTGATATTCATTTGTAAGGGTAGCATTTCTGATTTCAGTGGATTTGTGGATGAACTTCACTCAAACAGGTTTGGTTTGAAATTTACCTATAAAGTGGATCCATGTAGTATACAATTCCTTGACATTTTGTTATATGTGGATACATATAATAATATTCAGTTTAGACCATATAGAAAGGTGACAGCAACAAATAATTTTTTACATGCTTCTAGTGCACATCTAATGCATTTAATTGAAGCCCTTCCTTTTGGAGAATTTAAACGTATATATGAACATACATCTGAAAAATGTTTTTTGAAAGAAGAATTTCAGGATGTTAGAAATAGACTTTTAAGTAGGGGTTATTCTAAAGATAATGTTACAAATAGTGAATGCAGGGTTTTGGGAAAAAAGAGTTTAAAAATTAATTCTGCACAAAGCTCTAATATTTGTAAAAATTCTGATTTAGTAAGTAATGATAAAATGTTTTTTGTAACAAAATATTCCCCTTTTTCTCCTCACAAACTTAAATTTATTGTAGATTTTTTATGGTCTATTGTTTGTGACAATGATGAGATAGGATATCTGTTCCCCAAAAGGGTTAGTTTTTCTTATGGTAGATTTCTAACCTTAAAGAACTTTTGAGTTTGAAATATAATATAAAGAATTTGAATGAAGGTAATGGTATGCTCAAATGTGGCAGATGTAAAATTTGCCCTAGGGTTAAAAATCTTTCAGGCAGTGCTATCAATGGCATTAAATTTAATGCTACTGATAGATTTGACTGTAAATCATGTGGGGTTGTCTATATAGTGGGTTGTGGATGTGTTCCACCTAAGTATTATATTGGTCAGACTAAACGACAGGTGAAAATACGTATAATGGAACATATTGGTGATGTTAGGCACTGTAGAACTGATAGTCCTATTTCAGAACATTTTAATAATATCCATTCTGGTTGTCTGGATTCTTTATTTTTTGTGTTCTTGCTAAACCAAGTGCCACAGGTTCTGGTAACTATTCACAAAAACTTCTGAATTTAGAAAGTAGATTTATTCTTAACTTTGGTACTCTAATGCCTAAGGGTTTGAATTTAGAAATGAATATTACTTTTTAATATTCTTATAAATTAAAATATGAGTATTTTACTGTCATGCTACTTAATTCTTTTGTTGAATTAGTAGTTGTGTTTTTGCACTGATTAATTGATTAATTGTATAATTATTTAATTTAGCAAAATGTATAAAGAGATGCAGCTGTATGTCTTTTATTATTCCTTTGAAGGCTGTGTTCAGCTGAGGTATCAGAAGACATTAAAGTTTTTGCTGTATTCTGGCTCCTGTTTGGTGTTCTACACAGATTAGGCTTAATGCCTATACCTTTCCTCGTTTAAATTAGAATGCTTCAGTTGCTAGCATTTCAAGGCTTCATTACTATGATGTTTAACAAATGTTTCTTTCTAATATTTTACAATAAGAAACATGTTTACATTTTGTCTTTCTATAATTTCCTATATGTCTAATTTTATGTGCTGCTTAGGTGTTTTTAAATTGTTATTGGTGATTCATTGTAATTAAGATACTTTTACATTTCATTGGTTACTTGTGTACCAGGTGACACTTTTCAGAGGGGTTTTAACTAATAGATTTTAGTTTTATTTGTTTCTAAGGAAGTCTATGTTATACTCTTGAGATGAAAGTACTTAAACCTATTTTAATTGATTCACATTAAATTAGTGGTTATTGATATTGTGGCTGGTTCCATGTCTTTTTTCCACTACTGGAGTTCATTTTTATCAGTTTTGTGTTGCGGTTCTAAGTCGTGACCTTGAAGAAGGTACCTTGAATGGTTCTAATGAGAAAGAAATATAAAATACTGACATAATATCATTTTCAGAAGAGATTCTTCCATAGAGCAGGAGAAGTCCAGTCCGAGTAGGCCTTTTTAAGTTTGCTGCAGATAAGGCAGTAGTTAGAAGATGCCATCATAGGTTATCAGTGCTTGTCATGGTTGTAATTCAATGACTCACTCATCAGCACCAACAGTAACTGAAACTATTATGTCAAAGTATATCTTCAATTTCTATTTAATTCCTGTTCAAAGATATAATTTGTTCATGCTACAAAGCAGGTCACATGAAACTGCAAACTACCCCTGTCCATCTCCTCCACAAATATAACACTACTAACACACAGTGCCCACTGCTTTTGAGCCGTAGATTCTGCAATACTCAAGTCAGTCAAGCTTTATGTATATTGTGTACATAACACACTTTTTTCTATACTTTATCACTTCCTCTTCAAGCAAAGGCAATTCTGTTCTTTATAATTCTGTATATTTGTTGTGATTATTTTATGTATTCTGCTGCATAGTTCTGATTTGTGTTGCATTACAATTTTTTGGTATATGTCTTACTATTTCCTGTTTACTTCTAAATTTTGGTACATTCTGCTTTGAAATTTTTATTTTTTTTGGCTCCTAGGCTGATCCTGAAAAGGGTCCACTGAGATTAGTCCTCTAGCCTGCTTAACAAATTAAAATAAATTTGATGATACTGGAAGGCAGCAGCTACAGTAACGGTTGAAGTCAAGGCCTGGGAGTTAGAAGAGTTTGGTGAGGCCAAGCAAAATGTTGTTTGGTGGTCTAAGAGGTTTTTGCAAACCATCTGATGTCTTTAAGGAGGGCAGGGCTGGAGATCAACCAGAGTGGTCTCAGCAAAGGCTGAGAAATGTTAACCTTGAGTGAAGCCATTGTTGGAAGTTGGAGAACACTGATTAAACATAGAGGTCATGCTTTCATTTAATGAGGCAGTACCAAGAGCATCTTAAGTGTGTGGGTTCATTTCTTTGGATGGGATCACCATGGTGATTAAACAGTTCCATTCTGAGAAGGCTAAGGGATTGGGTGAAATCAGTGTGGGAATACTGAAGGCAATGGATACTGTTTGGATGTTATAGTTAGATGTCTTTTCATTGCTGCATGGAAAACGGATAACATTTTCGGATTAGTCAGTTGAGATGGTTGTCCCATTTTCATACAGGGGAACAGAACGGTATGTTCCATTCATGAAAAGGATTATGCTTCTCCAGCTTCCTGTAAAATCAATGCCAGAGTGTAAGAGACATGAGTGTCAGATTTAAGAAGATAACTACAGATTTCATCATAATCTTGAAATGGTGCATCAAGTCTTTTTCTTTTCACAGATATTTTTAGGATCATGGAAATTAATCAAAACAGTTCATATAGGTTTCATGAACATAACAAAGACATATGATAGCAAATGCTGGAAGGGTGCTACAGTGATGTAAAATTCTGGGGTCAGTTCTGCATGCCATCCAATCCCTATATGTACTGAGGGATAGAAATGTTTGTATTTCTAGCATTGTCAATTATGTTCTCAGTTGGCAAACAGTTCCATGAAGATGCATTTTGTCTCCCCTTCTATTCTTGACTTTCATAGACAGGATATCAAGGTACAACCCAGATATGGAGAGTATTCTATGAAGATTGGGGAGAGATGGGCAAAGGCTGCCAGCCTAGTCAAATAGAATTTGATATATAATTCTGGCATTTGTAAATAAATGTACAATACAGGCATGTTTTCTTGATTGTAGAAAAATACTGTAAAATGTGAACTTCAAGATTGTTACAACATTGCCCCCTTGCTGTAAAGAAAAACTAAGTCAACCCTTTCAAATTTGTCTTTTGAAATTGAAATGATTTTATGACATTCTTTGATCTTTAAAGTTGGTTCCGGTCAGGCTGGGTGAAGACATTCTGTCTATTGTGTTAACTAAGGACTAATTGCTAGAGTGTATATGTGAAATGCCTTTTAGTGTTGTATTCTCTTGTGCAGGTGTTAGCTTGCTAAATAATATAAATGGAGTTTCTATTAGCCTGGGAACTCAGAGCAGGTGTCAAGATGATGCAATATGAATACTGGGAAAACCTAAGTGTCAAAAATGATGTAATTTTGGGAGGGCCTTAGAGACATGTTTGTTAGTAATGTTTAAATACTATTTCTCACAAGAGACCAAAGAGCATTTTGATTTTGATATCCAACTTACCAGCACTTTGCCTTATGCTCACATGTAAGTTTTTAGCACTGTGATTTCTTGTAGAAATAGTTAAAGCTAATAAAGATTAATTAGGTATTTTTCTTTGAAAACAGACCTGTCCTACTGTATTATTTTAAGTTTCTGTGTGATCTCTGAACTCTTAGATATCTCTGTGGTGTAGTAGTTTTGTCTTGTGTTTTAATTATTTACTATTAAATATTTTTAAAACCTTCTACCTGTGGCTGGTTTGTGCAGAGATAAACTCTAGAGTACATTGCATATTTATATAGAGTTTATTGTAATAGGCCACTCTGATAAGCCTTAGACTGTATAGTCACATTACCATTGGATAATAATATTGCACAGTAATAATTGGACACCCTTTTAAGGGCCATTTAGTAGCTGATATTATTAACTGGGTTGTGGCAGTAATTACTACCATATAGTCTGGGTAAAAGGGGCACAGCTGGATAATCTGTGTCAGCCTTTCCCAGGAGAGTCTGGGAAGTTGTATAAATACTTATCTCAAAGTGTGTGTGTGTTGTGTCAGCTACTTGGCAGGGACACAAAGCACTGGTTGGACAGAGGGGTACTGGAGGTTCTAGCTTGCCCAGTTAGGCTGAGACCTGGACCCTATAGCTGCGCCAGTGGGGAGTCTTATTGAGGACCTGGTGAGCAAGGGAGCAACCAGCCCCAGACTGACTGTGATCTCTGTGTGCACTTAAGGGAAATTGTACTTTACTGTGTGTATTAGTTATCCTTTCCACTTCTAGGAGACGACCTCCCTGGTGTTAGTGGTGAGGATTGAGGCTCCTTGATTGCTGGGCCAGGGCATGGCTGTCACAAGTGTTTGGCAGTGGTGGGATCTACTTCACATACTAATTGGCTTGTAGTGTTGTGGGTAGAGCGAATTCCTGTAGCTTATGTACAGTGATTTCTAAAAGTGTTTTTTACTCTAAAACTGCCACACAGTGTATACTCAGAGTTTAGATCATAATTGTTTTATTTCTTTTGTTAGCTTAGTGTTAGGGTGAGCAGGCAGCATGTCACCAGAAGAGTATGGAAAACTGAATAGGAGCCAGCTGGCGGAGATGTGCCAGGCTAGGGGACTGGTGCATGGAAACCTGACTTATGCAGACCTGATTGCAACCTTGGTTACAGCTGCATCAGAAAACAGCAGCCTGCAGGACAATCAGACTGACACTGGATATACAATATCCTCGGAGAATGAACAGATCAACCTTTCTGCAGTGGACTTAAAAATCTAGCTGGAGCTAAAGAGACTTGAGTTGGAGGCCAGGCGTATGGAACTAGAAGCAGCTGACAGAATGAAGAACCTAGAAGCTGAAGAAAATGAACAGCAGAGGAGGCATTAGAGGGAAATGCTGACTCTTCACCAGAGTCATGGAGGTAATGGGGAAGGGAGTAACCGGACCCCAGAAGCACAAAAGGTCAGTAAATTTCTTCCACAGTTTAAAGAGGGGGATAATTTTGACAGCTTCATTCATATGTTTGAGCGGGTATGTAAACAGTATGAAGTTGACCAAAGGTTCTGGGTACGGTTCCTGACCCCCTTACTCCATGGTAAAGCTGTAACTTCTTTAGCAAAAATGCATGACACTGACTGTTTTGATTATACTACTGTAAAAAGACATTTATTAGAATGTTTTTAACACCTGAAATGTATAGGAAAAAGTTTCGTGAGCATAGAAGCAAGGCAGATGAAAATGTATGTGAATATGTTGCTGAACTGAGCACTTATTTTCATAGCTGGGTGAGTGGATGTCAGGTGACCACTTTTGAAGGACTGGCAGACCTTTTGGTAAGGAAACAAGCCCTTAGCACTTTGCCTGAGGACATGAGGATCTGGTTAGCTGATAGACAGTGTGTTACTTCAGAGGAATTGGGGAAGAAAGGAGACCTATACCTTGCAAGCAGGGCAGCCCTGCACAGGAAAGGGGACCCCCAGAACTGCTCATGGGACTAAAGGAACCCATGGTGGGCAGCACAGACTGTGCCAACAGAATCCACCAGTAGCAGGGGAAGTCACTAGTCTAGGTGTACGTCCAGGAGCTGGGGTTAAATGTTTTGAATGCAACCTGTGGGGCCATGTGGCATACAGGTGTCCATGGAGGCAAAAGGTAAAAGAGCCAGTAAGTGGGAAAGACAAAATGCCAACAGTGGGTTGTCTTGGGACAACAAGGGTACCAAACTACACCAGAGATTATAACCTGTTGTAGTGAATGGCAAAGAGGCCACTGCTAAGAGAGACACAGCCTCTGCTATAACCATTGTAAAGCCTGCACTGGTTACAGAGGAGCTCTACTTGTCTGGGTAGTCTACTCCAGTCAGGGCTTTAGGGGGGATCCCATTCCAAATACCTTTGGCTAGGGCTCACCTTGACTGGGAGGGTGGATAAGGAAGCCAGCAGGTAAGTGTGTTTGAGGATATACCTGCAGATGTCCTGATAGAGAATGATTTTGATAGTGCAGTACCCTGCGCTTGTGCAGTTACACACAGTCAGGCTTGGGGACAAGCATGTAAGTCTGGTAGCCTGGGAGAGACCCAGACAGACTGCACACTTGCAGCCAGGACTGCTGAGGTGGTTACTTCAGGGATGGAGCTGCTCTGTAGCAGTGAGACTGAAGGTGAGCCACAGCTGCTTGTGGGTACTGATGGTCCATTGGACAGAGTGATTGCAAAGGTAGATGTGAGTAGTAGTACCCAGGCTAACAGTCAGGCACTGCTGTCAGAGGATGCCAGACTTCCTGTGGAAGGGGAGCTGGGAAGGTTACAAGGAGAGACTTGAGACAGGCTCAGCTCTCAAACCCTACATTGCAAGGCCTGAGGCAGGTAGCTAGGGAGGCACTTGATTCTCAAGGGAAGGGGGAATCTGTATACTGGAACAAAGGGTTACTGTACAGAGAGTGGACCCCTGAGGGAGGGCTAGAAGGTGAAAGAGTACAGCAGTTGGTAGTGCCTAGAGCTTACCATCTGGCACTTCTAGCCATAGCCCATGATGTTCCCTTTGCAGGTCATATGGGCATAAAACGTACAAAGAGGCATATTATGCAAAACTTCTATTGGTCTGGAATTTCCAGAGATGTAACAGGGTACTGCAGGACCTGTGAGCAGTGCCAAAAGGTAGGCAAGGCAGGAGACAAGGTGAGAGCTCCTTTGATGCCTTTGCCTGTGATTAAGGAGCCATTTCAGAGGGTAGCTATGGATTTTGTGGGTCCTCTGAGTACCCCAAGTTCCACAGGGAAAAGTATATCCTAGTGATTGTAGATTATGCTACACGATACCCTGAGGCAGTGGCTTTGTCCTCCACTGAAGCCGAGAAGGTGGCAAATACTTTCCTAGAGATTTTCAACAGGGTAGGTTTCCCAAAGGAAATACTTGTCTGTGGAAGTCCTGTGGGGTGAAGCACATGACGACCACCCCCTACCACCCCCAGACTAATGGTCTTGTTGAGAGGTTAAACTCTACAATCAAGTCCATGCTACGGGCATTTGCAGATCAGTTTAAGAGGGAGTGGGACAAATATCTGTCCCATCTGTTGTTTGCTTACAGAGAGGTTCCCCAGGAATCCACAGGTTTTTCACCCTTTGAGTTGCTGTATGGGCATAGGGTGAGGGAACCTCTAGATTTAATTCAGGATGAGTGGGAAGGTGAGTGTGAGCCTCACAAGGAGTCTGTCGTGGCATATGTCCTGAACCTCAGGACAAAGCTCAGAGAACTCATGGGCCTGGCCCAGGAGAACCTGGCAGAAGCCCAACAACAGAAAAATGTGTGGTATGACAGGAATGCTCAAGCTAGAGCGTATGCTGTAGAGTAGCAGGTGATGGTTGTCATTCCTGTCAGACACAACAAGTTGCAAGCAGCTTGGAAGGGACCCTACAAGGTGGTAAGAAAAGTAAGTGGTGTTAACTACATGGTGAATGGCAGGGGCACAAATTGTACCATGTTAACATGATGAAACCTTACCATGATAGGGAGGCCCTTGTGCTGAGCATTTGCAGTGGATTGCAGGAGGAGTCTGAGAGAGATCTGGGGACTGATCTCCTTAGTGAGGCTCAGGCTGACACCTCGGTGGAAGGGGTAGCAATTTCCCAGCAGCTATCTCCTACCCAAGTTCGAGAAATCCGAGCAGTGTTGCAGGAATTTGGGGGCATGTTCACCAGGAAACCAGGGAGCACCCACCTGGTGCAGCACCAGGTGGATACAGGACCCCAAAGGCTTATCAGGCAGGCCCCTTATAGGGTGAATGAGAGAGTCAAACAGATTCTGAGGGAGGAGGTACAGGTGATGTTGGAACTAGGGTGATTCAAGTGTCCAACAGTCCCTGGGCCTCACCAGTGGTGTTGGTGCCAAAGAAGGATGGCAGCACCAGGTTCTGTGTGGATTACAGGAAATTAAATAGTCACACAGAGTCAGATGCTTACCCCATGCCTAGGACAGATGAGGCTCTAGACCAGCTGGGTGGGGCTAAGTATCTTACAATCATTGATCTTACCAAGGGTTACTGGCAGGTGCCCTTGACTCCCAGTGCTAGAGTGAATTCAGCCTTTGTGACTCCTTTTGTCTTGTATGAGTTCACAAAGATGCCCTTTGGGATGAAGAATGCCCCAGCAACATTCCAGAGGCTGGTAGATCATAACTTAACAGGAGCAGAAGGATTTGCCCTTGCTTACATGGATGATATTGCTATCTACAACCATTCCTGTCAAGAGCACCTTCAGCATGTCAGGGAGGTGCTGGGCAGACTGCAGAGGGCAGGGTTGACCATTAAGCCAAGCAAATGTCAAGTTGGTACAGTAGAGGTCTCCTATCCAGGACATAGAGTGGGGAGTGGTAAGATAAGGCCAGAACTTGCCAAAGCAGAAGCTATTCAGGAATGGCCTGCACCTGTTACCAAAAAGCAGGTGAGGGCATTCTTGGGGACAGCAGGGTACTGCAGAAAGTTCATTCCTAATTATAGTACCATAGCTGCTCACCTCACAGACCTGACAAGAAAGAACAGGCCAGATAAGGCAGTGTGGACCTCAGCATGTGAGTAGGCATTTCAGAAGCTTAAGGAAGCTTTGGGAGGACCCCCTGTATTAGCCAGTCCAGACTGCAGCAAAGACCTTGTTGTGCAGGTGGATGCTTCAAACTATGGGGTGGGGGCTGTACTTAGCCAGATTTCTTCAGAGGGAGCAACCAGTGGTTTATCTCAGTCATAGGATCCAACCCAGGGAGGAATGCTATGCAGCGGTACAAAAGGAATGTCTAGCCATAGTGCGGGCACTACAAAAACGTCAGCCTTATCTGTATGGAAAAAAATTCACTGTGATGACAGATCACAACCCTCTAATGTGGTTAAACAGAGCCAGTCAGCAAAATGCCAAATTGCTAAGATGGAGGCTGGGGTTGCAAGCATATATGTCAGTGTAGCACCACAGTGGGAGTAGCAATGCCAATGCAGATGGGCTCTCAAGACAGGGAATGGGGTGAGGTACACCCAGATAGACCTGACACTCTCAAGCAACGTTTCTCAAGGGGCACTTGCTTGAGTTGCCTGGGGGGGGGGAGATGTGACGACTGGGGAGAGATGGGAGAAGGCTGCCAGCCTAGTCAAATAAAATTTGATATATAATTCTGGCATTTGCAAATAAATGTAAAATACAGGCATGTTTTCTTGAGTGTAGAAAAACACTGTAAAATGTGAACTTCAAGACTGTTACAACTTTGCCCCCTTGCTGTAAAGAAAAACTAAGTTAAGCCTTTCAAATTTGTCTTTTAAAATTGAAATGATTTTATGACATTCTTTGATCTTTAAAGTTGGTTCTGGTCAGGCTGGCTGAAAACATTATGTCTATTGTGTTAACTAAGGACTATTTGCTAGAGTGTATATGTGAAAAGCCTTTTAGTGTTGTATTCTCCTGTGCAGGTGTTAGCTTGCTAAATAATGTAAATGGAGTTTCTATTAGCCTGGGAACTCAGAGCAGGTGTCAAGATGATGCAATATGAATACTGGGAAAACCTAAGTGTCAAAAATGATGTAAATTTGGGAGGGCCTTAGAGACATGTTTGTTAGTAATGTTTAAATACTATTTCTCACAAGAGACCAAAGAGCATTTTGATCTTGATATCCAACTTACCAGCACTCTGCCTTATGCTCACATGTAAGTTTTTAGCACTGTGATTTCTTGTAGAAATAGTTAAAGTTAGTAAAGATTAATTAGGTATTTTTCTTTGAAATCAGACCTGTCCTACTGTATTATTTTAAGTTTCTGTGTGATCTCTGAACTCTTAGATATATCTGTGGCGTAGTAGTTTTGGCTTGTGTTTTAATTATTTACTATTAAATATTTTTAAAACCTTCTACCTGTGGCTGGTTTGTGCAGAGATAAACTCTAGAGTACATTGCATATTTATATAGAGTTTATTGTAATAGGCCACTCTGATAAGCCTTAGACTGTATAGTTACATTACCATTTGATAATAATATTGCACAGTAATAATTGGACACCCTTTTAAGGGCCTTTTAGTAGCTGATATTATTAACTGGGTGATGGCAGTAATTACTACCATATAGTCTGGGTAAATGGGGCACAGCTGGATAATCTGTGTCAGCCTTTCCCAGGAGAGTCTGTGAAGTTGTATAAATACTTATCTCAAAGTGTGTGTGTGTTGTGTCAACTACTTGGCAGGGACATGAAGCACTGGTTGGACAGAGGGGGTACTGGAGGTTCTAGCTTGCCCAGTTAGACTGAGACCTGGACCCTATAGCTGTGCCAGTGGGGAGTCTTATTGAGGACCTGGTGAGCAAGGGAGCAACCAGCCCCAGACTGACTTTGATCTCTGTGTGCACTTAAGGGAAATTGTACTTTTCTGTGTGTATTAGTTTTCCTTTCCTCTCTAATAGGAGACGACCTCCCTGGTGTTAGTGATGAGGATTGAGGCTCCTTGATTGCTGGGCCAGGGCATGGTCATCACATATTCCATCTGGTCTTGCATCTTTGTTATTTGCAGCTGTTGGTGTCCTCTAAGCTTCCAGTGACTGTGATGCTCAGTATGCAGTGGAATGATTCACTGTTGATTATGAAACAGCTGGGATGAAAGTCAGCACCTCCAAAGAAGTTATAGCTTCCTCCTTGAAAAAAGTGAGTTGTTCTCTGCAGGTAAGAAGACTGAAACTACTAGAAGCTAGTAAGTTTAAGGAATTTTGGATCTTGAATACAAGTGGCAGAGAGAAGATTGGGTGATTTATCAATGAATAGGTGTAGTGACAGCAGAGCTGCAGCCATTGTACCACCCTGAACTTAACCTTTTAAATAAACTCTCTGCTCACAACTCTCCCTAGGTCCCCATTCCCATGTATGGTCAACACAGACAAAAGTAGCAGAAATTAAGTGTTTTCACTTGGCTGCTTGGCCCATTTTCCATGACAGATTGAAGAGCTCTGCAGTCTAGGAGCATCTCTGAGTACAGTCACTGCTCCTTTGGGTTGAGAAGAGCCAGTCAGTTAGGTTGAATTGGGTACCTAATGAGAATGCTGCTGGGTATGTCCTATAGGTACTATAATGTCCACAACCGCTTGGAGGAACATTCAGGGCAGACACAGATTATGATGGAGCAATTACACCACTCAGTTTGTATGGGAACAAGTGGGGATCTCACAGGATGAGCATGTCTGTGTTGTGAAGATAATCATATTTGTCAGCACCCTGATTAGCTTGTGTTTTTTTTTAATCACAACCCCCACCAGGAGAAGCAGTTCAGAAAATGCATTGAGGATTGAAATGAATGAAACCTAGAAAAGCAAATACATTTACAAGCAAAATTGTCTTAGACCTGCTGGACATACGTAGTAATTTCATGTATAAAAATTAAATACTTCTATAGACTTATTCATTTTTTTCTTAATGTCCTGAAGAAAATACTACTAAGATGAATTATCTTTCAGTTTCTATTTTACCTGTCTCACAAATGACACGCACATATACTTATGCATCCCACATCCTCAAAATATTGCTTAAAATATTAATCTTTTCCTGGAACATATTCCTTGTCAACAGAGGTTATATTTATTTCATAATATATCTGTTTTATGACCACCATCATTCTGCATTGTGGTTAACATACACTCATAACAAACATGGCACAGTGTTGCACTGGTATCATAACAAATGCAGCACAGTGGTACACTGGCATCATAACGAGTACACCACAATGATGCTCTGGTATGACAACAAGCATGACACAATGGTGCTCTGGTGTCATAAACAGGGCACAGTGTTGTACATGTGTCACAAATGCAGCACAATAGTACACTGGTATAATAATGAATACAGCACAATAATGCACTGATATGGCAACAAGCATGATATAATGGCACTCTACTGTCATAATGAACATGACACAGTCGTGCACTGGTATCATAATGAGTACAGCACAATGATGCTCTGGTATGACAAGTAAGACACAATGGTGCTCTTGTGTCATAATGAATATGGCAGAATGGTTTACATGTGCCATAATGAATACAGCATAATGGTGCACTGGTATCATAACAAATGCAGCACAATGGTATACTGGTATAATACCAAAAACAGCATGGTGGTGCACTGACATCATAAAAACATGGCACAATTTTTCTCTGGTGTAATAATGAACATAACACAATGGTGCACGTCTCATAAATGCAGGACAACTGTGCACTGGTATCATAATGAATACAGCACAATGATGCACTGGTATAACAAACATGGCACAAGGGCACACTTGTGTCATACTGAACATGATACAATGGTGCACAAGTGTCATAACAAATATAGCACACTGATGTACTGGTGTTATAACACATACAGCACAATGATGCACTGGTGTCATGCAAGCCTGACACAATGGTGCTCTGGTGTCCTAATGAACATGGCACAATGATGTACATGTGTCATAGTGAATACAGCATAGTGGTGCACTGGTATCATAACAAACATGACACAATGTTCCTCTGGTGTCATAATGAACACCACACAACTGTGCACATGTGCCATAACAAATACAGCACAATGGTGCACTGGTATCATAACAAACATGGCACAATGCTGCTCTGGTGTCATAATGAACATGACACAATAGTGCACATGTATCATAATGAAGACTGCACAATGGTGCATTGGTATCATAATGAATACAGCACAATGATGCATCAGTATCATAAAAAGCTGGACACTGTGGTGCTATGGTGTCAATACGAACATGGCTCAATGGTGTACATGTGTCATAATGAATACATCATAATAGTGCACTGGTATCATAACAAATATGATCCTCTTGTTTCATAATGAACATGACACATTGGTAAACATGTGTCATAATAAATACTGCATAATGGTGCACTAGTATCATAACAAATGCAACACAGTGATGCACTGGTATCATAGTAAACATGGAATAATTGTGCACATCTCATTATGAATACAGCACAATGGTGCACTGGTATCATAAGGAATACAGCACAATAGTATACTGGTGTCATGCTGAACATGGCACAGTGGTGCACTGGTGTCATAATGAACAGGGCACAATGGTGCACTTGTAGCAGCAATACCTCCAGCTATTGATTCTTTGCATTGGTGTCCAGCCAGGGTGCTTTCTGTTTGGAGTCTGAATGTTCTGTCTGCACTTATGTGATTCTTCACCAGGTGGCGTGATTTCCTTTCGCATCCCAAGGGCATGGTATTAAGTGAATCGGCAATCATCTAAGTTACCCATGTGTCCCGCTGTAGCTGTGATCACTAGTATCTTCTGCAAAAGTGGTTCTTTGTCTTGTGCCCATTGTTTTCTGTGAAGGACCCCAGCTTCCCAGTGTCCCTGAATAGGATGAAGTATGCATCAGATAATGAATAAAGGAATAGTCATAGCAAACAAACGCGTATAATATTATATTTGCAGCTTAGCAGACTCAAACTTCATTGATGAATTTGGGGAGGTTAATGAAAAGTAGATTTACCCTGACATGGAAACATAGCTTCAAAATCCATTTTGCAAGACTGATACAGTGCTGTCTATGTTATAAAGGAATATGTGTGATGTAGCTGGGTCTATTGTCAGCCATCGAATGGGCTAACCATCAAAGGCTGAACATCAAACAATAAGCATCGAAAGTTCACTCAGTGAACTTTCATTTCATCAACAGGGCAAGTAAGTACTTGCCCAACACTTCCCCGTCTCACATATAGAAGTGTTTCAACCCCCTTTTCTACACTGTAGTGTGGTTTCAGAATTGGTGTATATAGTAAGGGGGATGTGGGGGCAATGCACCCTACCTGGTTGGGTTTGAAACACTTCCATGTGTGAGATGGGAAAGTTCTGGGCAACTAGTTACTTACCTTGTCAATGAAATTAAAGTTCGGTCAGTGAACCTTTGTTGTTTATTGTTCAATGTTCAGCCAATCAATGGTTAGCCCATTCGATGGCCGAACATAGACCCATGTATTTTACATGAGATACAGTAACAATGACGTCACAACAATACCAAAACAAAATCTGGAATTTTGGTGCTTAAACTGCAGCTTATGGTGGAATATCTACATGCAAACACCAACAGATCCCTTTTGTAAACATAAAATGGTGTAACAATAAAAATGGCACAAAAAGTACTTAAAAATCATGTTTTATTTAAGAAAAAGAATAAATGCTATGAGTATCCTTGTTGAAGCAATATTTCAGGCACCACTGTGTAGCAACTCCCTTCAATAACATGATAAATAAATAGATCGACATTTTTTCAAGAGTCATAACCAGCTCCTATTAACTCTACCCATGAAGGCTTGTTTGTTACCCAATGCTTTTAACAAATTGTCACCAAAAGTTACATCCTGTGTCTTGGCCATCCTCCAATCAACCCAAGGCTGTCTCATTGCCCTGCACTGTGGGACCCTGCATCAGTGGAACACTAAAGTGCTTTCAGCTACACTTATTCCCCTCAGCAAACATTACATCCTGTGTCTTGGCCAACCTCCAATTAACCCAAGGCTGTCTCGTTGCCCTGCACTGTGGGACCCTGCATCGGTGGAATACTAAAGTGCTTTCAGCTACACTAGTTCCCCTCAGCAAAAGTTACAGCCTGTGTCTTGACCAACCTCCAATTAACCCAGGGCTGTCCCCGTTACCCTGCACTGTGGGACCCTGCATCTGTGGAACACTAAAGTGCTTTTAGCTACACTAGTTCCCCTCAGCAAAAGTTACATCCTGTGTCTTGGCCAACCTCCAATCAACCCAAGGCTGTCTCGTTGCCCTGCACTGTGGGACCCTGCATCGGTGGAACACTAAAGTGCTTTCAGCTACACTAGTGTATGTTAGAGTTGTATTTAATCTGTAATTAATTGTAAACAAAGCATTAGAATACTTTACATGCCCCTGACTGCTTGGTGTATACCTGTTTCATTTTAAGCTACTAAAATATTTTATTATGTTAATTCAGGCCAAGTCATACTTTCGTTTCTGTAGTTTTGTGATAAGGGATTTTAACATTTTAACAGGGCTGATAAATTCATTGCAACTATTTCATCACTTCTCCCATCCATATTGGTTAGTACACAAACAACAAACAATGAATCATTCATGAGTGACCTCCAAATCTAGTACACAGGAATCTGAAACTATTTCTGTGCATACTGGCTGGGCAGTTACTGAGAAACATTGCATTTTTCTGTTGATATCATCCAAAGCTTGCCTGTATTCAGAAAAAAAACTTATTATGAGCTATTGCATGACCTTGTTCTTGAAAAGATTAACTTTTGAAGGTCAGTAACTTCTGAAGAGAGGAACACAAAAGGCAAATTTTTAGTAATTTTGTACAGCTGATTTCACTCACGATAAGTGGGACAGATCATAAACAGCAAAACAATCACACTTTTCTCAGAGCCTACTATTTCTTCCTCTTTTTTGCTGGAATTTATTAACTAAGAGTGCTGTTTAAAAATGAAAAAAAAAGTGAAGTACATTTTAATAGTATTAGACAACAAAGTTGATTTTGCCATCTTCAGGCCCGTTTGCTCTTATTAGATTAGAATGGGAAGTTTATCCATCCCCCGTCTTTTCCAAGTGACTGGATCTATACCAGGCATGCTCTTCACTGACAACATGTGGTGTGGTATCACAATACCAAGCAGACAGACAGATAGAGAATGAGGAGACAGACGCTGGGTAAGTACTAACCAGTTCTTTGCCATCTGCAAGCTCATATCTTTATAAACACATTGGGGGGGGGGGTTCTTAAATATACTTGCTCTATTATTTTGCAGTGCATTGTGTTTAAGAACTGTTCTCAGAAAACAACAGCACACAGCTCACAGCTGTGACTAATTAACTGTATCTTAAGTTGCACTTCAAGTCATCTTTCTCTGGAGGACTGTTTCACTCCAGCAGATCATCTGTATCTTTTATTTTACTCCATTCCCTGCACAGATATTTGACATACAGCAGGAAATATGTTGTTGAGAAAATTATTGTGAAATGAAATGTAAAGCATGCTGTGTATGATCAGTTCTGTAGAACCTCACTCAGTCTTACAGTACTAGCTGAGTTCACTGTAGGCTGGGGTAGTGCAGTGTTATTATCCCTCCCTCACAGTGGTTCAGATTTTACAGCACTCAATCCCCGAGTACAAGACACGTGAATTTTTCCAGTAGAGTGTATGACATAGTGTTATAGCACCTGCGGCATGGAAAGAATGTTTTTTCTCATATAAAAAGAATTATGACCATCTGGGATAAAGAGTGCTTTGTGCAAGAAACAAACAAGAGATAACTGGTGGGGCATGTGGATGCATTCTAAGTAAAAGCTTTCATTTAGCTGTGTCATTACCCCTGTTGCAGTTGGCACAAACAATTTGTAGCTAAAAATGGATGTCTCACATTAGACACCTTCCATGTTTGGTTTGGTAGAAGGGCATGATTTTAGCAGTTATTTAGTGGCACTTGAAACTGGATTAACTTTTACTATCTCCATTTTGAAACATGTTTGAAGGTGGTGTAGATTTTGACAGCTATCAATCAGAGTTTGTTATATATATGTAGTAAGTTATAGCAGTTGTGTGACGACATGCAGACTCTTACATATTTATAATATATTTATTTTATGATTGTGTTAGTAGGTGTGGCATGTGCAGAGAAAATGCTTTCAGTTTTAATCTAAGAGAAAAGGACTGAATATAGATTGTACTGCACATGACTTCTATTCAGGTGGACTTTTTTAAAACCAAATTTCTTACTCCGGAATTTGCTTCTATGTTGCAGATATGGAATTTTGGTAGCTTTGTCATTTTCCATTAAACCCATTTGACTCTAGGTATTGAATTTTCTGAACAATGACTGCTCAGCTAGCATAATACAATATTTTCAAAATATGTGTTATTGATTTAAAAAACTACCATGTTCCTGTCCCATAATAGAATTTTAATGGTTTTTGGATGGGGACAAATGATGATTTACTGTATGGATTAGTCGATGAGTATGCATACTTTCTGAAGCCATAATATAGCATCTACCTATGCTCTGTATTATTTATGTTTATTCTAATTGACTAATAAGCAGGTCTCCAGTAGTCACTATGGCTAAAAAATGCTGAGGCATCAAACTGATATTGGAATTCCTGTAGCTTTGAGCTGAAAAGATGTTGAGATGCAGGATAACAATGTGTTACTACAATATATTAAGATGAGACAGCTTGTGAATGAAATCATTAATTTAGCATGTTAGATTAATATTTTATGCTGGGAAGATCAGAAGGCTATGAGTTCTATCTACATATGTGGTGTTTGGATTTTTGTTCTTGTACTGACACTGAAGTGTGTGTGTGTGTGTGTGTGTGTGTGTGTGTGTGTGTGTGTGTGTGTGTGTGTGTGTGTGTGCGGCACCTGTGATAACCGGAATAAGTCCAGGAGGGTATGGAGTAGCTGGTTGACCTGGCATGGTCAAGGCACAAGAGTTGGGCTGCTTATAATGAAGGAAGGGTGGAGGAAAAAGAAAAAAATAAAAAGAAACTGAAAAAGCAAGTCACCTTGACATATTTTTCACAATATTCTAGTGTTCACACAAAAGCAGCCAAGAGTTGTTTACAGGCAAAAATGATAACAGGGAGCAATAAAAAAAAGAAAATTTTACAAAATATTAATCTATACATAATATGAAAGGCACAGCTGAAAATGCCTACAGTAATTCTGAGCCAAATTAAATAAGAAAAATCAGCATCAGAAGCTCTAGGGTTAGTTTGAAATATTAACCATGCAGAAACTATGTATAAACTTTTACTTCTCTTGGAAATTTGTCAGAGCTATTGTCCTGGTTTTTATCAGGAATTGCCTCATCTTTCTGGTTTACTCATGTTTCAGTGTATTAGCTGTGAGCTTTACCTCTACCATTCTGTCAGCCATAGATTTAGGACTGACAGGTTTAATGGCTCAATCTTGGAGCACTGTCTTGTGTTCCGTGCAAGTCAGGAATCAGTTTTTTCACATTATTCTTCCACAAAACCACCCACTGGGAGTGGAAGATAACGTTTCTTTGGAATATTTGTGACTGTAAAATGTCATGCTCCCTCTCTATCTCTGTCTTCTGTGGTGGCTATAAATCAAAATGTGATTGATGTGGTGTTACTCCTTACTAGCAGATAGTTAACTCTTTGAGTAGCCTCATTTCTCCTGTTTGTATTCATTCAATGCAACAATGTAACTTGTGAAGCTCTTTTCTTGCCTGCATTTAAGGTTGGCTTTTTTTTGTATGCCTTTTGATTTATAACTTCCCTGTAGATAGTGATTCCTTGTTGAAGTCTTGCATTTTAGTCTGCCACAACATTACACTTTCAACATTTGATTATACTGTGTTGAATTATTGTACATCTGTCATATTGATGATACATAAATATTGTACCATGAATGAATTTTGTATGTCTAATGTTAACCTATACACCTAATAAATGGCATATCTGTTAAAGAGATGCCATGTCTTCTTCCAAAATAAGATGACACTAAAGCTGATTCATTGGTTTGGGGACAGAATGCCATCAGTGGTAGAGGACAGATTAGTGACCCATGTGCTGCAGAGATAGGCACATCGGTCTTGCAGAGTTTTTGCCTTTTCACCTTTTGTTTGGTGGCAAGAGAAAGGTTTTCATTGTCAGTTTTAACACCCTTTCTGCTGAACATTGGAAAACTAAGGCTTCATGTGTAAAATGTAAGCAGAAGAGGCAAAAAATTAAAAAAGAAAGCCATCTCTGGTAAATCCAGTTAGTTTATCTAGTTAAAATTATGTAGCAAGTACAAAAACTAAATGCTGTCAACCTTTCCTTACCTTGTGAATACATATGCTTACACACAAAGGAAAGGTAAACAAAATATACTTTATTTATAACTTCTTGAACTGCAAAGTTTCATTTCATCATTTCAACACCCCCTCCTTTTCTCAGGCTTGGACACAAATGACTGAGATTATGAACGCATAGAATGCAATGTGCAATGCAGGTAAAATGCAATGCAATGCAGACAAGGCTCACTTTGACCAGCCAGATCTCTGCATCACTCTGCTCAGAGAATAAACAGCCATTTTAAGCTAAAGTTTATTTCCTTCCTCATATCTTTCTAAGCTGGCTTTCCTACACCTTGTAGAGTCACATCTGTGGCTTCATCTTGTTCAGTTCAACTACCTAATGCTGAACTCTGTAGTCAGTGTTTTCCACAAGAAGCCACTACTGATGTGGTTTCTAAATGGAAATGGTGGCAATGATTCCTGTTTTCCTAAGAATTTCTTTTGTATGTGTTTGTGAGATGTTGTAATTGGTATATGTATGTATGTATGTATATATAATATATATATATATATATATATATATATATATATATATATATATATATATATGTTCTAGTTTATTGCGATTGTGCACCCTACAAAAACATTTTTTTTCTTGTCAGGTTGTGTTCCAGGTGAGTTGAACCCCGTTAGTTGAGTCCTCATTAAGTTAAAACTCAACAGTACATAAGCAAAGCTTCCAAGCACCTGTTATATCTGTTTCATACCATCTTAAAAGTCCCTCGTGGTTTTTAAATAGTTATCTGGAGTTGCTGTGTGAATTCCAGAACACTACAAGTGTGGTGAAAGAATAGAAATTCTTCATATAATCCAGACCTGTTTGTTCACTTATGCATAATATACGTCATTTTATAACCTGACCCTTAGATATTCAAAATCCAAAACTGATAACACATAACTCCAGGCAACCTGCTAGTATTCTTACAAGTGTAGTGCCTCTTGTTGTTAAATTTTGTTTCTGTTGTGACTCTTTGCCTTTCATGCATTTTAAGTTTCCTGTATCAGTGTGCCACCAGCTGACTTACCATCCAGGTCCCATCTTTCTTCAGCTAGCACTGAAGCTCTGAGATAAGACTAGTAATGGAAACATAACCATCAACAGATCAGGGACTATGCTTTAACCAGGCACAAGCTTGCTAGTGTGAGAGTCATCAGCATATAGGTATGAAATAGCACAGCTATGTGTGGGAGCAACATGTCTGCCAACGCAAACTGACATGAGTTCCTTGGCAGCCAAGATGAAAAATAAACATCAGGTATACATATTTAATAAAAAAGGAGCAACTAGATGTAGAGACCATACAGTCAGATTCAGTCACATATTACTGCACTATGTAGAGACTATACAGTCAGATTGAGTCACACATTACTGCACCATGTAGAGACTATACAGTCAGATTCAGTCACACATTACTGCACTATGTAGAGACCATACAGTCAGATTCAGTCACACATTACTGCACCATGTAGAGACCATATAGTCAGATTCAGTCATACATTACTGCACTATGTAGAGACCATACAGTCAGATTCAGAGTCACATATTACTGCACCATGTAGAGACCATTCAGTCAGATTCAGTCACACATTACTGCACCATGTAGAGACCATACATTCAGATTCAGTCACACATTACTGCACCACATAGAGACCATACAGTCAGATTCGGAGTCACACATTACTGCACTATGTAGAGACCATACAGTCAGATTCAGTCACACATTACTGCACCATGAAGAGACCATACAGTCAGATTCAGTCACACATTACTGCACCATGTAGAGACCATACAGTCAGATTCAGAATCACACATTACTGCACCATGTAGAGACCATACAGTCAGATTCAGAGTCACACATTACTGCACCATGTAGAGACCATACAGTCAGATTCAGTCACACATTACTGCACCATGTAGAGACCATACAGTCAGATTCAGTCACACATTACTGCACCATGTAGAGACCATACAGTCAGATTCAGAGTCACAAATTACTGCACCATGTAGAGACCATACAGTCAGATTCAGAGTCACACATTACTGCACCATGTAGAGACCATACAGTCAGATTCAGTCACACTTTACTGCACCATGTAGAGACCATACAGTCAGATTCAGTCACACTTTACTGCACCATGTAGAGACCATACAGTCAGATTCAGAGTCACACATTACTGCACCATGTAGAGACCATACAGTCAGATTCAGAGTCACACATTACTGCACCATGTAGAGACCATACAGTCAGATTCAGTCACACTTTACTGCACCATGTAGAGACCATACAGTCAGATTCAGTCACACATTACTGCACCATGTAGAGACCATACAGTCAGATTCAGAGTCACACATTACTGCACCATGTAGAGACCATACAGTCAGATTCAGAGTCACACATTACTGCACCATGTAGAGACCATACAGTCAGATTCAGTCACACTTTACTGCACCATGTAGAGACCATACAGTCAGATTCAGTCACACATTACTGCACCATGTAGAGACCATACAGTCAGATTCAGTCACACTTTACTGCACCATGTATATATGGAACGTATCACACAGTAGCTCAGTCTTTTCATTTTTCTATGATTCCAGCTTCAAATGCATCATCAGAGAGTACAGTACTTTAGGTTAAAAGTTTGTGCAGTCATGTTTGCATATGAGATTGTGAGTCTGTCATTCCCTAAATTAAGTGAAAAGTTCATTCATTCAGCTGTTTGTTTTCCATCCCATTCTTATCAAGTTTAAGGTTGATAGAGAAGCCAGAACCCATCCTGACAAATTATGAGAGCAAAACAAACTGATCCTGGATGAGGTAACAGTCCATTCCAAGATGTACACTTATTTCTACCAATATACAGACACAGAGCACACACTTATGGTCAGTTTAGAGTGTTACCAATTCATCAATTACCAATGCATGTCTTTGAGATGGAGGATATACCTGTAGGCCCCAGGAGAAACCCAACCACACAGAAGGAAGTCAGACAAACTCTACATACAAGGGATACCAACAAGGAGCCAAAACATAAAATGAAATGCTGTGAGAGACCAGCTCTAAGGACTGCAGTACTGTACTGTTCCTGGACCCCCCAGTCCCAATGAGGAAAGTCGTATGCCACATTTTTTTCATAAATGCAGCTATTTGTTTAATGTATTGTTTTATTGATTTGAGTATGTGTAAAGCTACAAACCAGACCTCCAGCTAAACAATGCAGACTGTTAATAATGAGTGCAAGCATAAGAGAGCAAAACAATCATAAAGTTACAACATAGCAACATCAGTAGTTATTAAAAGCAGAGGATGCTGGATATAATACATTGTTAATAGGATTAACAGATAAAAAGTAATGACTAATAGTAATAATATAATTGACAATGTCAGCATCTGGTCTTATAAAAGTAGATTGAGATAATTTGTAGTACAAAATGATATATGGTGCTCAGGAATATCATTAGCCATAAATACAAAAAAAGGGTTAAGGACAGTTATGCTAGAGCATATGTGAGAAAATGTGTAGCATATAGAAAACAGTAACAAAAGAGAATGAGACATTGTGTAGACAGTGAAGCAAAAAATGTCGGAAATTCATTCCGAGGTCATCTTGAAATGTTACTTCAGTGTTTGCTTCAGTTATGAAAGAAAGAAAGAAAGAAGCTTTGATATAGAAGACTCAGTAGTTACAGACATAGACACTTAAATATGCTAACAACATAATGATCATGGAGTGGTTATGTTTCTGCAATATCTAGTAAAACAAGTAACAGAATTTTGGTACATGTTGGGACTATACGTTTTGAAAGACTCACACAGTGTGCCAGTAGAAATTATTGCTTTATTACCGTTATATATATCAGAAAATGGGGCAAGTCCACATTTTACTGAAATCCTTTAGGAAATGTTGTGACATCAGAAAAAGAAAACTTTACTTAAAATAGATCATCTCAGAGGTGGACGCTTCATTACATACCTGAAATTAATTGGTTCACATGTGTTTGCTTGGAAAAAGAATTCTAGCAAGATTTACTTAGGCACAAAACTGATGAAAATCAGGGTTTTTACAATGGAATTGCAAACATGCAATAAACGTAGTTTACAATTGCTGAAGGCTTGTGTGCCAAATATTTATAGTTCAATAATTTTTCTTTTGTTTTGAAAGAACTCTTAATGTCAAGAATTATGGACTTTGCAGTAATTACTGAAATATGGCAGAGAAAGCAACTGGACCCTTATCTTTGAAATGTATTTCTCATTATACAATGGCTGCTCATTTATATTAAAAAATGAGCATGTTGATTGCACAGCCCAACTAGTGTGCCCTTTGTAAATTGACCATACACCACGAGAAAAAAGTCCAGCTGCTGAAATATCATTGAGCAGCCAGACTTTCTACTGACATATGCTTAGAGGACAGAGCAAAATACAACAAAATTCAGGTATGTTCTGCAAAACTAAAGAAACAGACATGCACCTGATTTTCATTGTATTTCTTTACTGTCCCTCCTAAAATCTCGACAGACTCTCATACCTCTCAACTGTCCAGATTTTCACAGACTGTCCAGATTTTTGCCTCATAGTTTTCAGCTGTTCCTCAGAAAAAATGTATTTTTCTGGCAAGCCCCTGGGGATTAAAATTATTAGATAATGACAGACATTTTAGGTCAGGTCTCATGTCCTTCCTAAATGCATGCAAACACAAAACTACTTACTCCAGTAATCTTCTAAGATTTTAAGAGCAATATTTAAAAGCTGCCCCTATTTTTGGACCTTTGTCTCTCCATTTTTTCCTGATTTCTTGCATTAACAGTTTATCGCCCGGAAACAAAACAAAAAACTTCAACAGCGATTCTCTTTTCTCCATTACTTCTCCTGCACTGCACTGATGGTCTGGGCAAGTGTGGGAACATAACGCCCATTAGCATGCGCAGTACATCAGCAAACAAGGAGGAAAGCAGAGAAACGCTACAGCACCCTTGTACAAAGACATTATTTAAGAAAGGTAAGCAATTTCTTTCTTAAATAATGTAATTGTATAATAGGAATAATCCACTCCTGCTTGTGGGTATATCAGGATTTACCCACATTTGGCTTTGTTTAATCACTCAGGCTTTGGTCTCGCGATCAAACCACACCAGCTGTGGGTAAATCCTGATATACCCATGCACAGTTGTGGATTATTGCTTAATAATTTTGTAGCCGGTATTATAATTACAAGTCAAGGGGATGGTATAATGACCTTTGTCAGAGAGAGAGAAATTATGCAGGTGCAAGATGTTACTGAGTTTGCTATGAAGGGTAATGCCATTGACTGTATGTTGTAACAATCAATACAGGGAATACACTTACTTCAATGGCAAGAATTTACAGATTATGAAATTGTGGTTCTCTTTCTGCAAGTTGTAGGCAGTTAAGGTGAGATCTAATACAAGCATTTAAGGACACATTTCTATGGGAATGCCTGAGACTAAGGAAAAGTTAATTCCTCAACTCATTTAAACATTTGCCGCAAGAACAACACAACTATAAACTGTTTTATAGAAGCAATAGTTGATTAATGTAATTCCCTGCTTAATTGTGTAAAAAGCTGTGATAATTCAATATCCTTTGAGGTTGTATTGGACTTTATTTTTGGAAATCATTGCTGTGGTTTGTAGATCCATGGCATAGAGTGAGGGAACCCTGACTGCCATATAAATATTTTACATTTATCCTCAGCTCCATGGCATAGACTGAGAGAACCCTGACTGCCATATGAATATTTTACATGTATCCTCAGCTCCATGGCATAGAGTGAGGGAACCCTGACTGTGACCAAGATGTCCCAAGCTTGATTATTGGCTCAGAAAGTTCTAGACAGGGATCAAGATGGGAAGGAGCAGCAGCCACTGACTCACCCATTCTCAGTGGGAGGGTGGGGCTTCTGTTAGTGATCTCGCACGCCCTCATGATAGGATGGCGCTGTAATCACATGAACGATAGTCATTGTATGTGACATACCAGAATGTGAACGATAGTCCTTCTATGTGACATACCAGGATGTGAACGATAGTCATTGTATGTGACATACCAGGATGTGAACGATAGTCATTGTATCTGACATACCAGGATGACAGTATCTACCTGATGTGACTTGCTGTGACACTCTTGATGTGAAGTAGCCCTGACCAGTTAAGTCATAACAAAAATCCCTGGTGTAATAGAAGAGTGTGTGATGTTGCTGGGTTGGTCAATTCCATATATTCCCTTCCTAATCTGCCAACAGCTGTTCTTGTCCCAACCTCAAAAGGTAATATCTGGGCACTTAAGTCAAATGTAAAATGTAGGAAGAACAGAATTGGATGGCACAGTGGTTAGCACTGTTACCTCACAGCAAGAGGTCACCCTGTTTGTTTCTCAGCTGGGGTACCTTCTGTGTGGACTCTGCGTGACCTTCTTGCATTTGTGTGGGTTTCCTTCGGATGCTCTAGTTTTCTCCCATGTCACAAAGACATGCATCTGGAGCATTTCTTCCTGGGGCACCACTCAAAATTGTCTCATTCCAAGTCAGATTTTCCCAGTAAACAAATGTTAAATAAATAATTAAAAATAAGAACAGTTCTGAAGAACAGTTCTGTAGGCATACTATCAGCATGTGTGAAAACAGTGTCTACATGCTGACAATATCTGTGAAACAGTGTATCCATAATGTTGAAGACATTGTGCTTTTATTTATCCCAAGTGATAGGAACTATAGATTGGAGAGGTCTGTCACATAATTTGTGGTTAGATCTGTGGCATGTGAGTGACACAGGACTGTCATCTGTAGATCTATAATTTCTGTACTGAAATATCAATAGAGCCAGAGAGATGCAAAAGCTTTTTGAAATGATAAGTTAAAAATCCAGTACAGTTACTGCAGGTCTTCCCTTCCTTTGATTGTTAGTCATATAACCATGATGAGTTTTGTACGGTGGCCCTAGAGGAAGGCACTGAGCTAGCTATCCTGTCCTTAGGCAGTGATGCTTCAGTGTTAATACTAAGCAATCTTTGTTTCTGACTAGAAGGTTTAATCATCAAGAGTTTTGTGTGAAAACAAAAACTTTCTTCAAATGAGAAACAAAGCTGAAGCCCCAGCATGATTCTGTAAGTATCAGTCAATATACTGCCTAACTGCAGAGTAGCTCTGCATGCATATATTATTCAATAAATGCTGAACTAATCTGATTTTTTATGCTGAATCTGCAACTTGAATTGCAACTTGCAACACATTGAAGATTTTTTATGCCATTTTGTGTCCAATTTAAGTTTGACAGTCAGCAGATAAATTACCTTATGCCTTCAGTGGCTGTATCCTTTTATATGTTACAAACCTTGCAATTCTGCTAGGTATTATCTGTGCTCATACAAGGTTGCTAAGGCCTGGAACTCTTTACCTGTATCCATCAGGTCTATACCCTCCCTCCCATGTTTCAAAACCACTCTGAAAGACTTCCTAGCTAAAATCTGTCTCTGTTCTTGCTCAAAACCAGGTTAAGGTATATCCCTAAATGTGAACAAGTACCTTTTCATTCCTTGTACCTCCTTACTCTCCCTTCTTCATTTACTTCCTTACTGCTAATTCTCTTTCCTGACTTGCTCTCTAAATATACCATAAGCCTGCTTTTCCTTCACTTCATATTGCAATTCTTATTTGTATTAGACTTCTTTCAGTTTTTCCTGGTTAGGGCTCGCCACAGCCAGTCCGCTAATGACTGGCAGTCGATTTTTATGGTGCTGAGGTGCCTGACCGATGCCCAACCTTCAATGAAGGCACGCCCATTCACACATGTCTTTCGAACGCCACTCAACCGTGGGGAGGATATTTGTATTAGACTAGGTTACCTTTAATTTCTCTACAATCTCTCTAAATATTAAATGATTGTCATATACCTTGTGTCAACTTTAGAACAGTGTTTTTTTTATATTATATTTAATTTGTTATAATTATTTAAACTGCAAATGTTTTTGTTTTATTTTTGAAGATTGTATAATTATTGTCCTTAAAATGTTTTGTAATAATCTGGAGCTTTTCTCCCTCGGCCTCTGCTGAAAATGGACTTCTACCCAGTTGGACATTCCCAGTAATCAAATGTCAATAGATAGATAAATAAATATTGTTTGATATTCTTATGCAATGTATTTTCTGGACTGTAGCTTAAAAAAGGCTGATGTTAACCCAGTCCATTTTACCAGTTTGCAAGAATAAGTGTGGTTAATACATAAACATGGCATTGTCTTCTGAAGAACAATTCAGCAGACTAGTAGATTTGGTTAAACAGTTTGTGTAAGCATGAGGCTGTTTTAGCAGATTTAGAGGCAGACAGATGAAGATGATATTCAGGCTATATCATAAGCACTCAATTCCAGTGATCATTTTTGTTTTAGTGTGAGAAACTGTGCTGACCTTGTGGCAGCCTTAACGTTGGCATTGAAATCTGGCAATCTCTATGATCACTAGGTTAAAGTTAAGACCTACTCTTAAGGATTTGTAGAAATGTGTATTTTCAGTCACAAGGACAATGGGGAATAGGAGAGAAATGGCACTACATTTATCCTGTAAGAGAACCAGACAATGTCATCTTCATTCATAGATTCGTAATTTCATAGGTTTATACTAGGCTAATTACCACCGAGGAGTTTTCTAGCCTCACAGTGCAATCCAACCTAGTTTTGTCCTCGAGTTCCTAAATACTGTGACCTAAAACTCTACTTATTACTTAGTATCTGCTGCAGATTTTTAAATTGTCTCACAGTGCCATACTGTCCTCTGCCTCCTCCTACATTTCCAGTCTCTAAAAATGCTTTACTGTCCTCTGCCTGTCTCCTACAAACATTCACAGTATCTCACACTGCTTTACTGTCCTCTGCCTATCTCCTACAAACATTCACAGTATCTCACACTGCTTTACTGTCCTCTGCCTGTCTCCTACAAACATTCACAGTATCTCACACTGCTTTACTGTCCTCTGCCTGTCTCCTACAAACATTCACAGTATCTCACACTGCTTTACTGTCCTCTGCCTGTCTCCTACAAACATTCACAGTATCTCACACTGCTTTACTGTCCTCTGCCTGTCTCCTACAAACATTCACAGTATCTCACACTGCTTTACTGTCCTCTGCCTGTCTCCTACAAACATTCACAGTATCTCACACTGCTTTACTGTCCTCTGCCTGTCTCCTACAAACATGCACAGTATCTCACACTGCTTTACTGTCCTCTGCCTGTCTCCTACAAACATTCACAGTATCTCACACTGCTTTACTGTCCTCTGCCTGTCTCCTACAAACATTCACAGTATCTCACACTGCTTTACTGTCCTCTGCCTGTCTCCTACAAACATTCACAGTATCTCACACTGCTTTACTGTCCTCTGCCTGTCTCCTACAAACATTCACAGTATCTCACACTGCTTTACTGTCCTCTGCCTGTCTCCTACAAACATTCACAGTATCTCACACTGCTTTACTGTCCTCTGCCTGTCTCCTACAAACATTCACAGTATCTCACACTGCTTTACTGTCCTCTGCCTGTCTCCTACAAACATTCACAGTATCTCACACTGCTTTACTGTCTTCTGCCTGTCTCCTACAAACATTCACAGTATCTCACACTGCTTTACTGTCCTCTGCCTGTCTCCTACAAACATTCACAGTATCTCACATTGCTTTACTGTCCTCTGCCTGTCTCCTACAAACATTCACAGTATCTCACACTGCTTTACTGTCTTCTGCCTGTCTCCTACAAACATTCACAGTATCTCACACTGCTTTACTGTCCTCTGCCTGTCTCCTACAAACATTCACAGTATCTCACATTGCTTTACTGTCCTCTGCCTGTCTCCTACAAACATTCACAGTATCTCACACTGCTTTACTGTCCTCTGCCTGTCTCCTGCAAACATTCACAGTATCTCACACTGCTTTACTGTCCTCTGCCTGTCTCCTACAAACATTCACAGTATCTCACACTGCTTTACTGTCCTCTGCCTGTCTCCTACAAACATTCACAGTATCTCACACTGCTTTACTGTCTTCTGCCTGTCTCCTACAAACATTCACAGTATCTCACACTGCTTTACTGTCCTCTGGCTGTCTCCTACAAACATTCACAGTATCTCACACTGCTTTACTGTCCTCTGCCTGTCTCCTACAAACATTCACAGTATCTCACACTGCTTTACTGTCCTCTGCCTGTCTCCTACAAACATTCACAGTATCTCACACTGCTTTACTGTCCTCTGCCTGTCTCCTACAAACATTCACAGTATCTCACACTGCTTTACTGTCCTCTGCCCGTCTCCTACAAACATTCTCAGTATCTCACACTGCTTTACTGTCCTCTGCCTGTCTCCTACAAACATTCACAGTATCTCACACTGCTTTACTGTCCTCTGCCTGTCTCCTACAAACATTCACAGTATCTCACATTGCTTTACTGTCCTCTGCCTGTCTCCTACAAACATTCACAGTATCTCACACTGCTTTACTGTCCTCTGCCTGTCTCCTACAAACATTCACAGTATCTCACAATGTTTTACTGTCCTCTCTCTCATACAAATGTTTACAGTCTCTCACAATTCTATACTGCCATCTGCATTTGTTTTTCCAGGCTGTCCCACCTCTTCTGATGAAAATATTTTTTTTCTGTAATGTTTTACCTAACATCAGAATAAATATTAAAAAAGCAATCTGGATTCTTCTCACTAAATGTCAACAAAGCCTAGTTTTACAAATGTACAGATTATTTGAAATGTTAATGCACTTAAGCTAAAATGTACTATCCATTAGAAAATTACTCTCTGACATGTTTTTCATTTATAATACAGTATTTTTCCCACTTTCTACTCACCTATGTGCCCCAGACAGGGTGTTATTCCATGGAATGTAATCCTATTTAATCTGTAAAGTGTCTGTGTATACTGCTTTAAAAATGTACATATGGAATGTTTTGCTAATCTGTCTGTTTCCAGTACTATATCTCAATGTATAAAATGTAACTTTACTGAAGTTTTTTTCCCTGTGCCTCCACTGAAAATGGGCTCTGCCCAGTTGGGCTTTTCTTGTCAACAAAAACAAACAAGTAAATAAATGAATAGAATAGAACAGAATAAAATAGAACAGAACGTAAAGATAAAATATTAGTATGACAAAGTAAACGCCAAAGTTATAAGGTACACTTAAGTAATTTAAATAGAAATTAATACATGTACTGAGACATGAGGACTACTGCAGGGTTTATCAAATAATGGAGTGTTTGTTTTATAGAAGGAGAATTGTCTTAAGCCTCTGAGACATTTACATCTTGTATATTGTTTAAAGTGGATGAGCAGTGCATTCTTAAAAGAGGAATGAATAAAGGCAACTCTAAAGGAAAAAGGAATAGTATATTGAACTGTGGGGGCTAGCTAGCTTGGTGAAGGTAAACTCTGCAAGTAAAAAACAAAATGGTGTTCTGTATTATATGTGGCTTACTGTGTTCTAAAGCTTTACTGTGAAATGGTTTGTTGTTATTGATAAATTGAGAGTCAAGAGTGGGCAGAAGTTATTAAACAAAAGTCTGCAAAATATAAAGGAGAACAGTGTAGTGACCCTTTCAGTGATAATGAGTATGTTTGTTTTGCTCAGAGTAGATTGTGAGGTTATACTATCTGTCAGGTTTATAGCATCAGACATTTCATGGAAGTGCATATTGGAAGTTTCTCGATGTGAATGTAAGTAAGTTGAATTCAAGTTTCAGTCTCAAAATGTTTATCTATTTTTAATAGATCTGTAAGTATAATGCGTAATAATCCTTGTATGGTTTTAATGTGGTTTCACTGTCCATGGTGATGCTTATTTGGTAACAGCTGATATTATGACTTTATCTGCTATCATTCCGCAGGAGATAAGACTGGATGTGGTTAAGTTTCTTTCTGTAGAAACTTTTTTTTTTCAAACAATGATATCAATGTATTATTGAAAACAGACCTTGCTAAGAATTACTTTTTTATTTAAGCAAAGTTTATATCAGTAAGTTAGGAGGTAGCGATGCTGATACAGTAGTTTCAGCATATGTGAATGTGGCACTCAGTGCTTAGGAGAAAAGCTTTTTCTGTCAGAGGAAAGCCTATAAAATTTCTCATTCTATGTTCTCTGTATTGATGACTTTTTTTATCAATGGTACTTTGGATGATTTGAATATGTTGAAAGAAAGCATTCAAACTCTTACCATATTTTTATTATTTTTTGATACTCCAGATTAGCAAAGTTTTTTGAGAAAATACCCCATGTTTGAGTTGTGTTGATTACCTTTTTAATAGTGGTAACAACAGAGGTGTGAAAAGAAAAAAAATAAGATAAAAACAAGATCAAGGATAACTTCAGGATAATTATAGTTAATAACAGAAGAAATAATGCTTTCCAAGGGTTAGATATGTGAAGGGGTTACAAGAGTCTAAACTTTGAGGTGCAGTTTAACTGTATTAGTTTTGGAGATGTTTACTAGTAGGTGGTTATTTATGAACTAAATGAAAATGTTTCCAAAGTTTACCCAAGTATTTTTTGTCATTGGTCTTTACCCCCTTTTAATAGGAGAAGGTTGTCTGCCTGCATACCCATCTTTAGACAAGGCAGATCTGTTGGAAGACTATAATAAATAAAGAGAAGAGAATAAGGTAAAGGGCTGATTCTTAAGGGAATCCAGATGTAAGATTCCCGATCCAAGTAAACACCTCCACTGTCAACTTATTATTTTGTAAGGTTATTGTTAAAACATTGCAAAGGATTTATTAACAAAGCCTCTATTGACCAAGAGCTTAAGCAGAACTGAGCAACTGTTTGAAGGCTTTTGCCAAACAAAATCAGTCCATATTAAATGTATTTTGATGTATGGCTTGTACTGGTGTTGTGGTGATAATAAAGGCTGGCTGGAAACTATATCATTAATAGGTGGCACTTACATTTGCTTATAAAATATTGCCTTAACTTGTACTAACAAAATAATTCTTAGAAAGTGCTGGATGATTGGAGATCAGTCTAAAAGCAATCAAGAGAGTTAGAATTTGAGAGTTTTAGACTGGGAATAATTTTGCTGCATTTTAATCAGTGCAGATCATTTTGGAGCAGAGGAAGAAGATTTTGGCAATGTAACGATGCTTAAGAACTATTCATTATGTTCATTTGAGACCAACTTTATACAAAGTGTTGTTAGTCTGTGAGGAACTGAAACAGATGGCGCTTAACTGTACAGGTGCTATCAGGTGATTCTATAAAAAAGAACAGATGTAGAATTATTCTGCATTGGTGGTACAAATCAAGGCCTTCAGAAAATACTTACACACGGGTGCCAACAGTCTAGCTGCAAATTTAGAGCATATGTTGAGAACATGATGTTCCCCAGGACTGTCTACTTCAGGAACACTAGAAAGAAGAGTTTTGACCTGTTTAGCAATAACATTTGGGATAGAGAAGGGAAAGATGTAAAATTTTCTATAAACTGGTGATTCAATTGCTGGGATTCAGAAGTACCATAGAACTGGAAAGAAAGAAGTTAGAGACTGTAGACATGAGCGTCTCTGCCATGAGCGTCTCTGCCATGAGTGTCTCTGCCGTGTAAGTGAGTTGGACGTAATCCCATTGTTTTCTTTCATAGTGGCCATGGACAGTTTGCTTGCCACTGAAATGCAAAAATTTCAGAGAGCCAAGACTCATCTGACATTCTTTTGTATGGTACACATTTTCTGAACCCCTCCCCCCAGTTTCCTCACAAAAAAGCCCTAGTGACTATATTAACATTTAATTTTTTCCTGTCCGCTCTCTCTCTGGCACAGTGTTTCTCGTAGTTAATAGAATTTTTTATCACTCAAAAAATAAAAAGGTGTTAATATTGTCAGTGGATAACTTTAAGTACTAGAGAAAAAAACTGTAAATCTTCTCTAGGAATATTTCTTGTTGATATGATTGAGTGTTATCATTATTCATCATTATGTACTGGTGTCTAAGGTCCAGAATGGGCTAAAACCCTTCAGGTTCTTCAAAATGAGGAATATATAAAAGTAAATCTACCTCTTCACTGCTTTATGAACATATATGTATAGCTTCTGGAAGAAGATCTGAAATGTTGCTATCACCCCTCTCCCCTTATTTAACAGAGGTAGACCTAAGAGTGCTAGAATATCACTTTTTCAAATTACATCCAGGGGCTTACCTGATGGTGTTTGACAAGATGTCACAGTTCATAGGTGGGTATTAGGCTATCTGCCTGAGGGCATTTATAAGCCTAGCCAGAGTGTGTAGGCTTTCACCACCCTATTAATTAATTAACTGATCCTCTGTCAAGCAGAGCCAATGAAATGATCCCAGGGGTGTATTTTCTGTTACCTATCCACTCGTCAAGGTTTCTCTTGAAGAGTGTTAGTGAGGGGCTCTGCCTGATGTAGTTTGGAATTTTGTTCAAAAGCATGGGGAGTCTGTGTAACAGGAATCTATCCCTCCAGCATGTTCTATTTATTGTTGTGGTGAGGTTTAGCTCACTAGAGCACGTGGCTCGCAGTAACTTGGATTTCTTTAGGTGGAGCATGTCCATCAATTCTGAGTTGGACATGGCTTTGTAAGTCAGGCAGAGATCACTTCTGAGTAAGCGATATGCCAGTGAGTACAGCCAGAGTTTTTTCAGTCAGGCTGCATAGGGCATATGTTTGAAGCCAGTAATCCTCTTGGTGAGGTACTTTTGTGGTCTTTCTAGCTGTTGGAAGTGTCTTGTGAGGTACATCCCAAATGGGGCATTGTACTCTATGATGGGTCTGATGAGTGCTGAGTAGAGGGGCACTATAACCTCTTTATTTCTAGATGCAAACCCTTTAGTAATTAGATGGGCCACATAGAAGGGTTACCTAACTACTTTGGCAATATGATTGTCAAAGGAGAGATTACTGTCTACCTGGGTCCCCAGATCTCTTATTACTTCTTCTGTATTAAGGGGGCTGCCACCTATGTGGTAATTTGTGGGTGTTTTGTTTTTCACAAACGGGATGATTATGTATTTTTTGGCATTTAGCTTGATGCCATGACTTTGACACCAGGTGTCTGCCTCAGTAAGGCCCTTTTGGGGGATGTCCGTGTCAGTCAGAGAGTCAATTATGGCTCCCAGTTTGCAGTCATCGGCGAACTTGGTTAGCCATAGTCCTCCTGTGTTTGCCTGTACTTCTGAGAAGTATATGCCAAACATAGGGGTCCCCAGGACCGAGCCTTGAGGGACACCATTTGTGACTGGTTTAGAGTCGGACCTGGAGCCTGCTATTCTTACTGTGTGAGTTCTGTCTGTAAGCCAGTTGGCAACTCATCTCATGATGTAGGGTTTTATGTTCAGGCTGGTGAGTTTTTCTGTAATACCTGAGTGGGGAATGGTGTCAGAAGCCTTAGCAAGGTCCAGGTAGGCTGTGTGAACAACCTTTCTCTCATCTATGGCATTGGTGACTATCTCGAAGAAGTCAACCAGGTTTATTAGGTATGATATGCCCTTAACAAAGCCAAACTGGGTCAGGTCAAGTGTTTGGAGGTTCTCAATGTCTTTGTTAATGAGTTCCATGATAATGCGCTCCATAGCCTTGCAGACCAGGCTTATGGGGTGATAGTTATCAGGGTCAGTTGTGGCCTCTCCTTTGTGGAGTGGAATAACCATTGCTGTGCGCCATTCTATGGGCATGTAGCCTGTGGAGAGGCTGAGGCTGAACAACGTGTTTAGGTGGGGGGGTTAGTTCATTCTGTAGTTCATGCAAGACGCAGCCTGGGACACCATCTGATCCCATTGACGCTGTGTTTTTGGCTTTTGAAAGGGCTGCTTTCACCTGTGCATCTGTGATTTCTGGGACACTACACTTTTCCGGTATTGTTGTGGGCCCTTTTGGAGGTGGGGGGTGGAGTTTGTACTGAATCTATCTGCCAGGATGCTGGCAATATCAGTAGGTTCGGTATATTTTGTGCTATTTTGCACTAGTTCAGTGCATATCTGCGAGTTACCACTTAGATTCTTAACATAGCTAAAGAAGGCTTTGTGGTTATATTTTGAATCCTTGGCTATTTTTCTTTCCAAGTTAGCCTTGGATGATTTTATGAGGGACCTTAGTTTCTTACTGATACTGATCAGGGATGTCTTTCCTTCTTGGGATTTGCTTTTTTTCTGAACTAGTTTCCTCCTTCTGTTGTATAGCCTGTTTATGGTAGGGGTCCACCAGACTGTTTTCCTTCTCTTAGAGGAGTGAGTCTTAGTTTTGCTAGGGATGGCACGATCCATGCATCCTTGTAGATGCTCATAGAGTGCATTTGTAAAGGTTTCTGCATCTTGGGCAGCGTTATCCTTTAGTGTGGGGGCTGTGAAACTTACCGCCTCTGTCTTAAGTAAGATGAAGTTTGCTTTAGAAAAGGTTTTTACTGTGGTTTCCTTAGTTGTGGGTGGTGGTGGGGTGTGGACATCCAGAGTGATTACTTTATGGTCTGATCTAACCAATGATGGGTTGACCTCCAGTGTGGAACCCCTGTCACCCATGTTGATGATGACCAGGTCCAATATGTTTTCACCTCTGGTAGGGGAATTTACCAGCTGATTCAGGGCATTTGATTTGATGAATTCCAGGAAGTGCTGGGCATGGGAGTTTGTATTCAAGTAGTTTTCCCAGTTAATGGTAGGGTAATTGAAATCGCCCAATATCAGGGTGTTCGGTAGGACCTTCATGTATTCCAGTGTCTCCAGAAAGGTGGAATGGTGGTCCTGAGTCATGGAGGGTGATCTGTAGCAGCCAACAATTTGCAATGCAGATTTGCCCGATGTTAGTTGCACATGGATGATCTCAGAGGTATCTTGCTGCGCCACTAACCTGGAGGTGTAGGTATCCTTGATGAATATGGATACACCGCCTGCTTTTGTGTTTCGGTCCATGTTCTGTGGCTGAAACATGTGGCATGAGTTGTAGCCTGGTAGTGCTGGGGTGCTCTCTAGAGCCTTAAACCAGGTTTCAATTTCTGCACAGAAGTCGATATTCTCCATACTGAGGAGTGCTTCTAGAACGTGCATTTTAAGATTTAAACTCCTGGCGTTGAGTAGCATAACCCTCAGTTTTTTGTTAATTGTGCTGTTTTGGAGGTGGGTTTGACTTTTGAGCCTTGCCTAAAAAGGCACTATGGGGGCAGCAAGAGCCTTGGCCAGTATTTGAAAGCCTAGGGGATGACAGGTGAAAGCCGTCTCTTGCGAAGCAATGCGGCTTGTCAAGCATGTCGTCCCAGGCTGACTGGATCCCCTATGAATGACACCAGAAGCTTAGCCAATTGCTGAATCTTAACAGCTTGAGATACTGTCTCTTGTGTACAGATAAGAGATTTGGTTTTGGTCAAGTGTGTATTGCTTTTTATAATATTCAGGATCACAGCTTTACTAGTGAAAGAGTGAGAGAAATTCTGATTTGCTGTTCACTCTTTCTTTAAAGTGCAGAAACATTAGACTGACAATAATAAAGCACAGGGATGTGGGAACTGCTTGTCCACTGCAAAAATACTTTTTAATTGTTTTTTACTTTTCTGTCCTTTGTTTATAAATACAAACGAAAAAATCGTCAAACCACCGTTGGACTAATTGCAAAGTCTCCTTTAATGACAAAATTCAGATAAGTGCTATTGTTTTACAATACTAAGACTTCTTCAAATAATACAAAACTTAAAACAGACTATTTAAATATCCATAATTGTTATGTGATATACAAGCCCCATACTAAAACTCAGATTCTTAAAGCAGCATAGCACACAATAAAGTTTTGCATCTCACTCGATTATTAAAAATACATAGTATGTAAAATATTAAATTAAAAATAAAACATTAGTCATAAACGTACCCTAAGTTAAAAAGAATACAAATTTCTACCAGTATTATAATGAGGTTCTAAAATAACCGACAATAGACCAAAATTTATTGGCACAATGCTTTTAACTTCAATAAACATGCAGTAGAGGTATGTTCATTCAAACCTGGCCAATTGCATGCATTCAGATGCAATTGCCAGTATAACTCCCTCTTTTCAAGCAATAACAGTCAAGGTCCACCTCTAACATTTTTGGTGACTTTCTCCAAGATAGTAAACTTAAATTCATCATGTAGTTCATCTTCTGTTTGATATGCTGTAACTAACATGCATATTATTCAGTAATTATAACAGAATTATATGTAGTATTTCAAAGTTGCTGTCCACATTTCAAGCAGTACATAAAACTAAAAGTGATCAAAATGTTGATGCAAAGGTATAGAAGTAAATTCTTATGATCAAAAGATGGCTGGGGTGAGGACAAGGCATTACTGGCTACAAACTAAAATGAGCTACAACTAATGAAGACAGACAAAAAGAAAGCTACAGAGATATGTCAGCCATGCCCTTGAATTAAAAATCAGATTTTTTTATTTTCGTATTTTGGGGTCAGGTTGTCCTAATCAAATATTTGCTTTATTTTTTCATTATACACCTGAAAACGTAAGGAAATTAAGTGATTCAGTTGGTTGCATATTGTACTTCTGCAACCTGATTGGATGAAAGCTAAGCACTTAGCTTTAAGGCTGAGCATCTTCACTAACATTCTACACCATCTATTAGAATAATATTGTTTGTTCTGCCTGAATACATTGGTGGAGAAGAAGATAAGAAATTGTGATGCTCAGAGAAGTTAGCAAAGATATGACCTTTTAAGCACCCTCTGCAGTGAGATGAAACTTAGGTTCACCTTAACTTGTCCCCATTAGTGACTGGTTTCAAGTTTTCTTCAACATGAGGTCTTGAGCTCAAAGTATACACAGACATACACACACACACACACACACACACACACACACACACACACACACACACACACACACACACACACACACACACACACACAAACATTTCTGCTCTTATCTCATACAGGGTGATCTCTAAACCAGGTTTAATAGGGAGAGCTCAGCTTCAAAATTTACACTTCATTCTAGCCAGGTGCACAGTTTAGATATCATCCTAACACACATTTATGGACCAATCTATGGTATATGTCTAAAAGGCAAATACTTTCAAAGTATCTTTGTTCTTGAAAGGTTATTAGCTAGCCACATAACAGACAATTCCCTTTTTGTCTTTGTTCAGTCTGCAAAGCTAACAAATGTAACAAAAGAAAGACTCATATGCACTGCTGTGGAAAGCTCATGGTTGTATTACTACATGCAGGTTTTATGTACTGAAAGGTTCTTTGAATTGACCAGCCAGCAGGCCTGCACTGTCTGACATATTAGTCACAGACGAGTAAAGTAAGGAGAACATGAGGTTACACCTTTCCAGCACACATACTCCACTATGTGAACCCTACTTGAATTTGGCTTTGAGACCTTGCATGTGGCATCATCTCCTCTGGGAAATGGCCGATGCCACCTTTTCACCTGTGCTGAGAGAACTTCTGCTGCCCTATATACAGTAGTCTCTTGAGTCCCTAGGATACATTCCTGAGCTGAGGTTAGCTTGTCAGTTACTGTCTAGGAAACCTTCTGCTGACTCTCTCACTCACCAACTCCATCCTCAATATTGGATTGCTACACTCTTCATTGACTTATGGGGGATAGCTGAATGTGTTTGAGAGGCAATTTACAATACTGCAGGTTTATAATAGCACCTTTCTCAAGACATATCTCTCAGATACTGACACTTTTACAAGTCTGCACCTCATTGCATGCTAGGGTGCATTTCTCATCACAAGAATATCAGTGGTATAATTCACCAATGGTATTCCTTGTGTCTTTCATGAGGGAGCAAGTCAACTCCTTTGGGAGCTGTCAGTGGTATATGCCCTTCATCAGTCTTCATTTTCAACTGAATCAGAGGGGATTTATTTCCAAGACAGGTAGAATAATAAATCCTTTTTCGCAGCTTATTCCTTTCCATATGTCTCTTATTTTGGCAAAGGTTTATGTTTAATGAGTTCCACCATGGAATGACTTACAGAACTGGCTCAATATTTGCCTTACCATGAAGGAAGTGGGGGCTTGGATTATCCCCCATCAATAGAACTAATCCTAGAAGATTAACCATTGGCAGTTCAGAAACACCAGCTTTCTTTTTTACCATTCTGAGACTTATTTATATATTATTTTCTTGGCCTAACATAAGAACTAAGGGCCCCGGTATTTGCCCATTCTCCCACTGTACAGAGAGTCTAAAGATTTGGATAGATTTATTAATTTTTCTGTTGTCTAGGACCTGCACAATCACAGTTATTTGCATCAGTTATCCTACTTTTAAGTACCTGTTTTACATGAAGTTCTAGCTAAGTTCCCTTAAGGTATCAGCAGGCATCAATAGTGAATTTAATAGATACTTATGTATCTTTTCGGCCACAGATGATATGGTAATGGCTGCAGATATAGACCATAATCTCAGAAGAACAGCCAGAGTATAGTTCTCTTCTCTTCACTTCACTTCTCTTCTCTTTTCTTTTTAAGGGATGCTCTACCAGGCCATCTTGGATGATCCTTTCCAGATGTCCTCTGTGGAGAGTCCTCATAGGATATTCAAGAGGGGACTTTAAAAGAGGCATATTGCTTTGTCAGCAACAGACAACAAGAGTAATCTTCTTCTGCAATGTCTTTCCCCAGTATAACAGTCCATTTCATCCAAAAGATGACAACTTCATAAAGACAGAAATGTCAGGGCAAATATGAGGCAAGATTGCACCCAATAAACTGGCCAAAGATTCATCAAACATGATACTTCCTCAGGTAACCTCCACAGTAGTGATGCCTACCAGATGGGACTGCCCATGGAATGCCTTGTCTCAATCCTGGACTCGGCCTGGAGAACCCCCACTCAAGCCAAGACACTTCTGGTTATCCTCAGTGTGGAATCTATTACACTGGACTACATGAAAAGAGACATGGAGGAGCTCTCTAATCTTGTAGCCCAGGCTGGTATGACCCTAGCCCTGAGTAGCATTCTGCCATCACCCAGAATGACACCACAGTACAAGGACAAAATCATTGACTTTAACAATTGGCTAAGCTTCTGGTGTCATTCTAAGGGAATCCAGTATCTGTCTGCCTGGGATGACATGATCGACAGACCATGCTGCTTTGCCAGAGATGGCCTGCACCTGTCACCCTTGGGATTCCGGATACTGGCAAAGGCTCATGCCACCCCTATAGTGCCTTTTTTAGGCAAGGTTCAAATGACAAATTCACCACCGTAACAGGTACAAGCAAGCAAAATCTGTGGGTAATGCTACTCAATGCTAGAAGTCTAAACCTCAAAATGCACTCACTTGAGGCACTCCTTAAAATGGAGAACATTGACATCTGTGCAGTGACAGAGACCTGGTTCAAAGCTCCATAGAGCACCCCTGCATTACCAGGCTGTAATTCATACCACACCTCGGCCAGCAAACCCCGACTGAAACACAAAAGGTGGAGGCGTGTCCATATTCATTAAGGATATCCACACCTCCATGCTAGTTCTTCAGCATAATGCATCCGAGATAAGTTCAACTAACTCTGGGCAAAACCGCAATCCAGATTGTAGCTTGCTACAAACTCCTCACCATGTCCCAGGATTCCCATTCCTCTTTTCTTGATACACTGGAAAATATTAAGGAACAACCCAACACTCTAATAATGGGTGATTTCAACTACCCTACCATTAACTGGGAAAACTACTCATGTACCAACTCTTTTGCTCAACGTTTTCTGGAAATCATCAATTCCAACACTTTGGATCAACTTATCCACACCCCCACCAGAGGCAGCAATATCCTAGACCTGGTCATCACTAACATGGGTGACCGGTGTTCCACACCAGAGGTCAGCTCCTCATTGGTCAGATCCAACCACAAGCTAATCACCCTAGACATCCACATCCTGCCCCCACCCCCCATTAGGAAAACAACTGTAAAAAATTTCTCCAAAGCCAACTTCACGCTTCTTAAGACAGAAGTGGCAAACTTCATGACACCCATGCAGATGGACAATAGAGGTACAACTGCTGAATCCTACACAAATGCACTTTATAAGCACTTACACAAGTGCATGGATCGTGCTATCCCTAACAGATCCAAGATGCTATCCTCCAAAAAAAGGAAGCCAATCTGGTGGTCTTTTCCCATAAACAAACTCTACAACAGAAGAAAGAAACTGTTGCAAAAAAAAGTAAAATCCCACGATTGGAGGAACTCCCTGGTCAGCCTCAGTAAGAAGCTGAGATCCCTCATAAAATCCTCCAAAGCTAGTTATGAAAACAAATTTGCCACTGATTCTAAAGACAACCACAAAGCATTCTATAGCTATGTCAAAAATCTCAATGGCGACACTCAGATCTACTCTGAGTTACAGCACAATGACACTAAATATACAGAACCAACTGATATTGCCAACATCCTAGCAGATAGGTTCAGTGCAACTTTACCCCCCTCTCCCCCCCTAAAGGGCCCATCTTTATACGGGAAGAATGCAAAGTTCCTGTAATCACGGCTGCACAGGTAAAAACTTCACTCTCCAAAGCCAAGAACACAGCATCCATGGGACCTGACAACATCCCAGGCTGCCTTCTACATTAACTACAGAATGAACTGGCACACCACCTAAGTACCATGTTCAATCATAGCCTCACCTCAGGCTTTGTGCCCATTGAATGGTGCACCGTGACAGTTATCCCACTCCACAAAGGGGGGTCCACAACAGACCCCGGGAACTACCGCCCCGTTAGCCTGACGAGCCTCGCCTGCAAGGCCATGGAACGTATCATCATGGAACTCATAAACAAAGATATTGGAGATCTCCAAACCCTGGGTCCCACACAGGTTGGGTTTGTAAAAGGCAGATCATGTCTCCTAAACCTGATAGACTTCTTTGAAGTAGTCACCAAAGCCACAGATGAGGGTAAGGTGGTTCACACAGCCTATCTAGATCTCGCCAAGGCGTTCAACACCATCCCCCACTTTGAAATTATAGATAAACTCATTAAACTAGGTATAAATCCCTATTTCACAAGATGGGTTGCCAACTGGCTTACTGAAAGAACCCACACTGTGAAAGTAGCAGACTCCAAATCAGACTTCAGACCAGTGACAAGTGGAGTACCACAGGGTTCAGTCCTGGGTCCTCTCCTGTTTGGTATCTACTTCTCTAAAGTACAGGCTAACACAGAAGGTCTTTGGCTAACTAGATTCGCAGATGACTGCAAACTTGGAGCCATAATTGAAACTCCTAACGATGTGGACATCATACAAAAGGGCCTCACTGAGACAGATGCCTGGTGTCAAAGACATGGTCTCGAGCTCAATGCCAAAAAGTGCATTGTCAAGTCCTTGGGTAAAAATTCTGTACCCATGAACTACCACATAGGTGGTAGTCTACTTAACACTGAAAGTGTGATAAGAGACCTTGGGACACAGGTGGACAGTAGTCTCTCCTTTGATAATCACATCGCCAAGTGGTCAGGAAATCCTTCTATGTAGCACACCTCATCACAAAAGGTTTCTCATCCAGAAAAAAAGATGTCATTGTTCCCCTCTACTCATCACTCATTAGACCCATTATAGAGTACAATGCCCCTTTTGGTATGTACCTTACAAGACATCTACAACAACTGGAAAGGCCACAAAAATACATCACAAAGAGGATTACTGGCCTCAAACAGACCGTCTGAAAAAACTCCAGCTTTACTCCATTGCATATTGCCTACTCAGAGGCGATCTCTGCCTGACATACAAAGCTATGTCAAACCCAGAGCTGTTGGACATGCTCCACTTAAAGAAATCCCAATCCCTCCGAGCAACATGTTCTAGGGACCTAAACCTTGTTACCACAATAAACAGAACATGCTGGAGGGATAGATTCCTGTCCCAGAGACTTCCCACTGGAACAGACTACCTATCTATGTCAAACAGAGTTCCTCATTAGCACTCTTCTGGAGGGATAGATTCCTGTCCCAGAGACTTCCCATACTCTGGAACAGACTACCTATCTATGTCAAACAGAGCTCCTCATTAGCACTCTTCAAGAAAAATCTTGATGATTGAATGGGTAATAGGAAATTCACCCCGGGGATTACTTCTGTGGTTCTGCTTGACAGGGGCACAGGAAAATAATTTTCTTGGGTGGCGAAAGCCAGGGTACATTTTTGGCTAGGCTTGTATAGGCCCTAGGGCCAATAGCCTAGTACCTACCTATGAACCAATGAACCTACATCTGTAATATAGTCTAATAAAGCTTATGAGGATTGACAGTCGGCTTGTGCTTTCCTTGGCTGAGTAGATAAGTTCCCTTTGGGGAAATGAACATTCAATTTTCTTATTTTTATTGATATTTTATCACTTTCCTCTTCAGAAAAATTATTTTAAAGCAAGGATTGTTGCGTTGTAATGGACTATCTGAAGACTGTAACGTACTCTTAAACAGAGCACTCATTGTTTCTGTCAGTTTAAAAATAGTGTTATTTAACTGAACTGTTTTCTTTGGAGAAATTGTGTTTGTTTTAAGGTTGTGGGGCTGTGATAGTGTTTGAAAGTACTTTTTACTGTGCTTTTTCTGTAAAAAAAGTAACTTTTGTGGAGTGGTAGTTTTACTGGCTTTCCCCAGGATAGAGACACCATTTTTAAGTTGACCATGGAATGGATTGCCACTCTAGCAGTCAGTTCGTCTTCTAGCCACAAAAACAAAAAGTTAAATAAACAGCCTTTGCCACCACAGCAGGCTAGCAATTTGCCTCTGCCACAGGTGGGTAACTCTGCTGTGGTCATTTGTTATACCTGAGACCACTCATCTTTTACCTCAAGATCCCTCTGGTGTAGCACCTAGTGCCACTATGGACCAGGGGTTAGCTACGTCCTCTTTGGCTGTTGGGGTCCCTTCAGTGGGCAAAAGAGAACCACTCTTGTCAGTCCTGGGGAAGGAAACAGGAAAGATTTCCCTGTTGTATCAGAATGCTTCCCTTGGGAAGCAGCAGTTGCCATTAGTAACATGGTTGGCTCCATTTTTCCTATCAAAAAGAAATAGAAAACCAAGCATATATCTACTCTTCCTCAAATTTCTTTGGATAGTAGTAGTTCACTGGGACTGGCTACTGATCCTTCTTGTAGAGTAGTTTCCAGTAAGAAAAATAAGGATACCTCCTATCCTGAAGAGAGTTAATATTCTAAATCTGAATAGGAGCATGCAGGGATGAATTCAGGGTTTTGTCCTCAGATTTCTGATTCAAACCGAGGAGAGCTGTCTTTCATATTCTCCCTGTGGGGGTTTCTCTTTCTCTGAGACTATTGCTATAATGTCCCAGTGTTTTCAGTGGGAGAGCACTGAGGTTTCTCAGTCTCTCAAAAATATTATGAGTTGTTACAGAATGATTTTCAGAACTGACAGCCATTTCTACTGTCCTGTCTTTAGAGGATGTGTGTCTTGCTGTCTGCAATTTTCCTGATAGTCAGCCAGCTGTCCCTAAAAAGGCAGATGGGATGTATAAAGTTCCTCGGTCTTTTAAATTTTTCGATACTATTCCCAAACATAACCCAGCAGCTATATTCTTAGTTGACCCATCTGCTGCTAAGCACTTAGTTAATTCCAGTCCTACTCTTTCTAACAAGGATGAGAAGATTATTGATAGGTATGGGGATATGTGTATACTTCTGCAACTTTGGATTTCAGAGTTTTAAATTGTCAAGCTCCATATATTAAAGTTTATTCTGACATATTGTGAAAGTATGTCGAATGTTTTATATACAATTTCTTGTTGTGAAGAAAAATCTGCTTTAAATCATAGGATTATAGGATCATAAGAGATTAATAGGCTATCGACCAGGAGGGTATTTTAAGCCTATTCATCCCAATGTAAAACCATGGAAATGCTTGTCAATACCCAAGATTGCATTTAGTGATAACTGCACATGTCCAGGAGGGTTGTGGGCTCTACCCCCGGTAAGAATTTATGGTGCCCCGTGCATTTGCCCAGGTTCCTTTTGAACAGTGTTATAGAGGTTTTCTGTTTCACATGAATTGGTAGCCTGTTCCTAAGACATGGCAGACACTGGGAGATAAATCTGTCCCTCCAGCAAGACCTATTTAAGTCGCAGGCCATATTTAGGTCCCTGGGACAGGAATCCCTAGTCCCATTTGATTTATGAATATGCAGCAAGTTCATTAGGTTTGAGTCTTGGATTGCTCTGTAGGCCAGGCATAAGTCTCCCCTAAGAAGACTGTACGACACAGAGTATAGTGATAGGGACTTTAGTCAGTCTGTGTAAGGCACATGCTGGAACCTCTTGATTTTCTTTGTTAAAAAGGTCTGACATCTCTCTAATTGCTATAGGTGCTTAGTACAGTACATGCCAAATGGGGTATTATACTCAATTATGGGTCAGATAAGTGCTGAGTATAGGGAGGTTATAACTTCTTTTGCTCTTCAGGTGATGCCTTTACTAATTAAGTGTGCTACATAGAAAACTTTCCTTACTACAGTAGAGATATGGTGGTTGAAGTTAAGGTCACAGTCAACTTGTGATTCCAGGTCCCTTTCTACTTCATGGGTACTTAGGGTATTGTTGTTGATTTGATAGTGTGAGGGGACACTGTTTGTGCCTTAGGATTCAGTTTGAGACTGTGACTAATGCACCATTCGTTGGTCTGCATGAAATCTCCTGGAGTATACTGTACATCATTTGGAGATTCAATGATTGCAGCTAGTTTGCAGTCATCTGCAAACTTGGTCAGCCACAACCCCTTAGTTTTGATCTGAACTTCTGAGCAGTATATACCAAACAGTAGGGGGCCCAGCGCTAACCCCTGTGGCACCCCACTGGTAACGGGTCTGCTGGTTGATGTAGAGCCACCCACTTTAATAGTGTGTGCCCAGTTTGTGAACCGGTTGGCAACCCATCTTAAAATGAAGGGGTTTACATTCAGTTTGCAAAGTTTATCAGTAATGCCTAAATCTGGGAGTGTGTCGAAGGCCTTTGCCAGGTCAAGGTATGCTGTGTGCACAGATTTGCCCTCATCAATGGCCTTGGTCACATTTTCAAAGAAATCCACCAAATTTAACAGGCAGGATCTGCCCTTCACAAAGCCAAATTGGGTATGTCTTTATTTATGAGGTCCATGGCTTTACAGATGAGACTGGTCAGGCTTATGGGTCTGTAATTCCCTGGGTCTGTTGCTAGGCCACCTTGGTGGTAGGGAATAACTGTTGCTGTTCTCCATTTCACAGGAACAAAACTTGTGGTTAGGCTATGATTGAAAAGGATATTTTGTGGTAATGCTAGTTCATATTTTAGCCTGGTTAGAAGACAACCTGGGATGTCATCTGGTCCTACAGAGGCTATATTTTTTGCCTTGGTCAAGGCTTTGAGGACCTGTTCTTCAGATATGTAGAGTGGGTTTGGAGGAAGGTATGTTGTAAGTTAGAAGGGGATAAGGGAGTGAAATTTTCACCATACCTATCCACTAGCAGGTTTGCTATCTCTGTGGGGTCAGTGTGTGTGATATCGTTGGCCACTAGTTCTGCACATGCTTGGATCCTACCGTTTAAGTTACATACATAGCTGTAAAAGGCCTTATGGCTATCCTTGGCAGTACTTGCAAAGTTTCTTTCAAAGGATCCCTTGGAGGATTTGACAAGTTGTCTTATGTGCCTGTTGAGGCTGAGAAGGGTGTTTTTCCATTATTGTCTTTATTATCTTGTACAGCAACTTTTGCATTTATTGTAAAGTTTGTTAATACTGGATGTTCACCATGGAAGTTTGTTTTTACTTGGGGCTCTGGCTTTGATTCTTTCTGGTAAGGGCAATTATGGAAGTGATTGTACAGGGCTTTAATGTAAGCTTCGGTGTAGTTACCACTTCCAAGTTGGGGTGGGGCTTGGAATGCATTTATACCTTCACCTAGGAGGATAGAGTTTGACTTGATGCAGTTTTTTAGTCTGTTTTCACCCTTTGTGAGTTCTGGTGTTAGTGCCAGCTCAAGTGACTAGTTTGTGGTCACGTTTAACTAATGAGGGACAACAGTTGCAGCAGTGCATCTGTTGGATATGTTGGTGAGGACCAGTTCCAGAATGTTTGTTTCCCTTTTCGGGATATGGACAATTTGTTCCAGGGCATTTGAATTAACCAAATCAAGGAACTTTTACGCTAGTGAGTTAGGGCTAGTGTAGGTTTCCCAGTTGATGGTGGGATAATTGAAATTCCCCAATAGCCAGTGTGCTTGGTAAAATTTGTATTGTCTCCAGTTTTGTCAAATAGGCTTTGTGGGTGTCATGAGCCATGGAGAGGGATCTTTAACTGGCTATGACTTGAATGGTGGGGTCTTACCCACTGTAATCTGGACATGGAGTAACTCCATGGAGTTGTCCATTCTAACCAGACTGGAGGTGAATTTAATATAGATTGAAACACTGCCTCATTTGGTTTTCACACATTCATTTTGCAGTCTAAAGGTGTGAAAGGCATTGTAGCCTTACAAGGCCAAGGTACTCTCTGAGGTCTTGAACCAGGTTTCTGTGACTGCACAGGCATCTACATCTTCTAGTGATAGAAGTGCTTCCAGGGAGTGCAGTTTTTGGTTTAAGCTCCTAGCATTTAGCAGCATGACCCTTATTTTGTTCTGATTGGTTAATTTCATGACAGTAATGTTGTTTTTGAGACCTTGACTAAAAAAGGCATTATGGGGGAGGCAAGAGCCTTTGCCTGCAGCCAAAAGCCTAGAGGTGCCAGGTGCAAGCCGTCTCTAGCAAAACAGAGAGGTTTGTCGACCATGGCTTCCTAGGCTGACAAGAACTGGATCCACCTTGAATGACATCAAAAACTGTGACAGTTACTGGAACATAATTTTTGTATATACTGTAGCATCATTCTAGGTAAAGGTAGTATACGTCTCAAGACTAGGGGCATACCTGCCTGGGACAAATACTTAGAGAGCTCAACCATGTCTCACTTCATATACTCCAGTGAGGTACATCTGAGGTCATTCACACCAACATGAACTATGACAAGAGTCATAACGGTACTTGTTGCTGAGAGAGCTGAGTACATGCGTGATCTGATGAATCCTGGCACTGGACAGGCAATTGACCATGACTTTTTCCTTGTCTAGCCTGGTGAGTGGGATATCTGTGTGTCTCACTATTCAGTCTCCAATGACAAGAAAACTTGTTTTTTGAGTGTTATGCCTTACTGGCTTGGTGGGTGAGACTCTGGTGTTGCTATGTGTAATGGGTGCTGAGAGGACTGTGTTAATTGTAGCAGTCTTTTGTTTTGGAGGTGTCTAGTGTTTTGGTAAGTTTTTTGAGAAAATGTCTACATATGTGGATTTATGTGTTTGATGCATGCTATGTGTATGAGTAGTGGTACTATGAGCATATGTAGTGGTGGGAGAGTTGACAACCTTCTCTGTGTTACTGTTTTGTGTGAGAGAGAGCACGGAGTCTATATTCTTGGTGTAAATACATCTCTCCCACTCTGTACTAGAGTGTGATATTAGTAGAAGGCTGTCTGTGTACATGAGGCAATTGCTACACTGCCTCAAGAGATCCAAGCCAACAAAGTTTGCAGTAGAAACAAGGGTAGTCCAACTGTCCATAATGCTAGGTTGAAGACCATTGTCGCTAGGGGTTGCTATTCAGAATGAATCATAGAGGAGCTCAGTGGATGAATATTTCTACGTGGATTTTAGCGAAAATTGGTTGAATTTAACTTCCAGCTTTGGTACACAACTGCATGGCAGTGCATGGTGCTGCACTATGAGCAAACAAGCAAAAACCTGCTCAAATGCAGGGCCTAAATACCAGAAGCTAAGAACTTGAAACAAACTTTAAAAAGATTCAAAAGGACCAATGAGGATGCTTATTCCAAGCTCTAAACTGGCCTCCCTTAACCAGACAGGTCCCAATCAGCACAATGTTCTCACAAAGTTGCAGATAAGACCCTTCCAATCCAAGATGGCCTGGAAAATGTACTCAGAACAAACAAACCACTACAAACAGTTCCAGAAGCAGCATGCTTGTATCTGGACTATGCTACAGCTACTAGCTACCCTAGTTTGAGCAGGAAGACAACAGAGAATGTTTAAAACAGGAGAAAAATAGCAGTGAGGCACTAAAAGTGTTTAAAACAGCAGAAAATTAGCAAGGAGACTCCAAATAATGCTTTAAACAGTTATCAGATCAGTTATTTAATCACTGCTTGATGGAAAAACCAGAACAAGCAGAACAGATCGCTTAATAACTTGGCCTAAATAACATAGGTTCTTCTATTGCACAGGTCACTATTCATTGTTTGCAGTGTGTGTGTGTGTATGACTCTATTGATACTTTTTCCAGGGCTATTGCCACTAGTATGGTTAAGGGGGTTTACTTGACTGCATTCTCAGAACCTTCAAGATGATGTTAAAATGAGATTTTAAATTCTCCCTTGGATAGAAACTTATTGTTTGCCCCTCTGCCACACAGGAGATCAAAAAGTGTGATGAAAAGGCCAAGCTGATCCAGGAAATCTCTAAAATTTTTCAGCCATCCTTTTCCAAATTGTCCAAGTAATTTTCTTTCTCCTCATTCAATTTTGGCAAAATGAGAATAAAAAATCTACACAGAATTAAGGTAAACTGACATTTAAGAAGAAGCAGCGAGAAGGTTCCAAAAAAAGTCTCAAACCTCTCAAAACCAAAAACACCCCAACAAGTCTGAATGGCTGATCAAGAAACCTTGTGACCCCTCCCACCCTGGCCTTCTTTCTCCCCCAGAAAGTCTGAATCTCCATTTTTTTCTCTTTGGCAATTGATTGTTTCAGACAAATAGGTTCTGAAAATCAGTCATCAGGGTTACAGATGGCAGTGGGAGGAAATTCCTCCTTTCCAGGGGGTCATTCCTCATCCTGTGGAGCAGCCTGTTTTCTTTCCACCTGTTCTTCATTACATGCTGTCACAAAGAGTGATAGAACCAGTTTCTTCCTTCCAGGTGGGAAATGGGTTTTATTCAAGGATGTTTCCAGTCCCAGAAAAAGAAAATGCTTGGAGACGAGTTCTGGATCTTTCTTTCCTAAACCTGTTTGTGATAGTACCCACATTCAAAATGATGTCACTTCACAACATGTTGCCTCTTCTTCCACTTTCAAGTTTCCTTGTAACATTAGATTTAAAAGGTGCTTATTATCATCATATGCCTATTCATCCAGACTTCAGGCGTTTCTTAAGGTTTTGAATGTCTAGATCACATTATCAGTTCTCTGTCTTACCCTTTTGACTATCTACTGTACAAAGAGAGTAGTGTCTAGCTCCAGTTATTGCACATTGCAATCTACACGGTATACACATTTTTCTGTATTTAGACAACTTGCTTATCTTTGCAGTCTTTTTCAAAATGTCAGGAATCTCTCTGTTGGGTGACAGATCTTTTGCGCAAGCTGGGATTTTAAGAGAACATTCAAAAGTTTTTCTTGATTCTTTCACACAGGATTGTGTTCCTGGGATGTCAACTAGACACCTCAGTTCAAAGAGCTTTTCCAATCCCAGGCTGAGATTTGTCAGAAGAAAAATCCCTTGGAGACAACAGATATCCTTAAATCAAGGTCTTCTCTTCTCCCTCCCTGCTCCAAAGCAGTCAGTCACCAGATATCTTCAGACTTTGCTTGGGGTGCAGTTTCAAGAGAGATAAAAGTACAAGGGATATGGGACACAAAAGACAGATGCAATCACATAAATATAAAAAAGATGCTTTCCTTGATCAGAGCACTTAATTATCTGAATCATCTTTGGTCCCTGGAACCTCTTCAAGTGGTTACAGACAACACCTCAGTGATGAGGTACATCAACAAGCAAGGGGGGATTAGGTTGTACCCCCTTTGCAGACTAGGTATGTTAGCTTGATGTATAGCTTTACAGCACAATCTCACTCTACAGGCATCCTACATTCTGTCAGAACAAAACTGTGTGGCAGACAAATTGAGCAGGACCAGGGCAGACCCTCACAAATGGAAACTAGATCTGGGGGTCTTCCAAGATCTGATACATCTGTGGGGAGTTCCTCAAGTAGACCTTTTTGCTTCCTGTCTGAACAATCAACTGACAAAATTCTGTTCCAGGACTCCATACAAGAAGGCTTGGAAGACAGATGCCTTTTCTTTTCTTTGCACAGGAATGTTCCTGTGTGTCTTTCTGCCCTTTCCACTAAAATCCAGGGTTCTTCTGAAGATTCAGATGGAATCCCCCAAGGTCAGTGTGGTAACTCTCTTCTGGTCCAGGCAACTGTGGTTCTCCCTTCTTTTGCAAATGGCCAAGGGCAATTACCACAAACTTCCTCAAAGAATGGATCTACTCAGACAAAAACAGGGGTGTTTGATACACCCCGACATCAATCATCTTCAGTTGACTACCTGGAGGAAAGGGTCTTAATTCCTTTTGGCACCTGTTTTCTAAGGAAGTGCAGCATGTAATAATGAAGGCAAGAAAGTCTGCTACTAGAAAATCATATTTTAGTAAATAGAAAAGGTTTTCTAGTTGATGCCATTCACATAACCAGTACCCATTCAGGGCTAGTTGTTATCTGCTTTTACAATATTTGTGTGAATTACTATCCTATGGCCTTTATTATTCCTCTGTCAGGGTTTATTTATGGGCCATTTCAGCATGTATGCCCATGGATCCTCCTCTTTCAAGGCAATTGAATGTCAAAATGTTCTTAAAAGATGTTTTGCATAAGAGGCCTCCAAGTAAACTGGTGGCCTCTCATTGGGATCTTAATTTTGTGTTAGAGAAACTAATACTTGCTCCATTTGAATCAGCTAGTCTGGCTGATTTGATGTTCTTAATATGGAAAATTGTTTTATTGATTGTTTTGACCTCTGCAAGAAAGGTGTCTGAGTTGCAAGCTCTTATGGTGAGTAAGCCATACCTCATTTTCCACAAAGCCCGGGTTTCTTTGAGAACTAATCCTTCTTTTGTGCCTAAAGTGGTATCTGAGTTCACTTTAAGTCAAACTATAAATTTCACAATTTTATTTCCTAAACCAAAAAATGAGGGAGAAAGGATACTCCATACTTCGGATGTTCATAGACAACTGGGGTACTATCTTGACAGAACTATATCTTTCAGATCATTGGATCAATTGTTCATTTCTAGTGAAGGCAGGAAGAAGGGCAACAGATGTCAAAACAGACTATTTCAAAATGGTTGTCTAAGGCTATTAGCTTTTGTTATACTCAGCATGACAAATCTATTCCAGGCAAGGTCAAGGCCCACTCTACAAGGGCCTCAGCTTCTTATAAGGCTTTTTGAGAACAGTTGGATTCTAGATGTATTCTACAAGCTGATACTTGGTCCTCTGCACATCCTTTGACAAAGCACAATAAGCTGGATTGTTTGCCTAGGTCTAGAACAGGCTTTGCTAGGACTGTTCTCCAGGGGCTCTTGGACGCTTCTCCTTCCACCTCAAAAATGTAGTTAGCTATGCTAATCTACCAATATAGCTAAGGCTACTGCAGCAGTGATCAATATGAAGCACATAGTACAATTGTGTAAGTAAACTTACCATATTAGTAGATGCTTGAATGATCACTGCTGAAATAGCTGCTCCCTCACTCCATCCCCTTTGTTTTTGGTGCATTTTTTATGCCAGGGTGTGGACAATTATTTTTTGTTATTCCTGGTCTTGTCTTTTCAAGCTTCATCTTCCCTCTCTCTGTTGGCAGGAAAGCTATGCAGGGCTTTGCACCAAAAGTTGTCTTTTAGTCAGCTCATCTCAAGCTGCTTGACAGTTTGGGCACCTGGAAGGTGCCCTGAAGCTTTAGAAGCTGGCCGGCTGTTACATCCTTGGCAGAATATAACTTATATAGCTAAGGCTACTGTGGCAGTGATCTTTTGACAGACTTGTGCTGTGGTAAGTTCAGCTTATACAACTGTACTTTGTCATTGTTACACAGAACTCTAAGCTCATGTTTACACACAGGGGCAGGCCTCGTCCACCACTTTTGTGTGGATAGTGCCTTCTACATGCATCCTGCTTAATTATTATGATGTCACACAGCTTCAAAGGTTATTGTAATATCTGTTTTTAAATGAGACTTAATAAGTGAACAGACCACAGATGTGTAATAAATGAACTAAGGAATTAATGAAACTCCACAGGGAACTTTGGTTGGTGAGTTATTTTTCATATTAACGCAATTGAAACTGCAACAACATTTGACATTGACATTTAAAAACCCTAGATACACATGTAGGTCCTGAATACTGAAGTGACCAGGACATAGGAATAAGTGACCTGAGTAACAACAGCAACAGGTGAACTTGCTGCTTTTTTGTGACACAATTAACAAGTGATTACCAAAGGTAAATCTTTAGGCAGGAATGTCAGAATAGTGTTATACCTTTCAAATATACTGCATTATCCAGTGCCAGAGCAAACATTTGCAACAGAATTTATTATGATTAATTGCTTCTTGCTTTGTTGAGAAGCAAATGATTCTTAACTGAACATCTTGTTATCATATATTACAACTCGCCCAAAAATGCACAAGAAAGCCATGTAAGTTTTTTTTTTTTTTTGTAGGGTAGCCATACTTGCATCCGCTTAATCTGGGAGTAGTGATCCCAACCCCCATAATATAGATAAGTAGATAGATAGATCTGGAGAGAGAGAGTGGGAAAGAATGTTGTAGAGCTGTAAATATATATACTAATTTTGAAAAGGGAAATGTGTAAAACATTATTTCCGCCTTTTCTCTATTATCTGACTCCTGTGAACAAATAAACAAAGTGCTGCATCTGGAGTAGTCCCAGTGTTGACATAAGTACAAAAAAATCAAAATGAAAATAAATAAATAAAAACAAATGAAAATGTTAAATTCAGATCTGCCAGATAAGATGTGGTGTGGCAAAATAACAGGTCACACAGTCAACAGTTGTGCTTCAGTAACAACAACAATGAAAAGTAACATCAAGAAACTAAAGCAGGTAATGTAATTATTTTAATTAGAATTGGGAATAGTGCAGATCGAAGTTTCCCTGGGGAAAACAAGGTATATGGAGGTAACATGCAAAGAAGTAAAAAAAAAAACACCCATTTATTTTCTGGCAGTTATGAAACATCCAAGCGCTCTGTATCTGACCTCAATACAAGATTTTTATAATGAAATAATGGACCTTGAAAATGCAAAGGACATGTTATCACTTAGAAGAAGCAGACAGCAAAAATAAAGGGTGGCTTCATGGAAAAATTCTTTAGTACAAAAGAACAGCAGGAGGGGAGACTGAAGACACATGTTTAAACAAAAGGGATCTGCCTTAATGAGAGCCTTTGAGATTAAGATTGATTTAAATTCCAAAAATATTACTTCACGCAAACTAAGTTGTGACCAAGCTATTGTGCTTGACATGGGATTAATGGTTAATTTGTATTCCTACTTAAGTTATTCTGTTTTAAGTGTTTCTAGTTTCCCAAACATAAAGAAACTGTGAGTGTAATTAGGTTAAGATTGGAACAGAAATTGTGCCCAAAGTCTAATTTTGTTCTGGCATAAATCCTGGTCATACTTAAATTTTGTAATGCTTTTTTGCATAAAAAAAAAACAGCAATGATTTTTTTTGAAACAGCCAGCCATTTTTGTAAGCAACAAATTAAGACTATATATGAATTCAAAGCAAGTAAATTAAAAATAACAAATTACTAACAAATTACCAAAATAGTTCACTACTGTCTTCAAGTACCCATTCTAAAAACTCCAACGTGCACTTATTTTCACTTAAGCAACTGTAATTATCCCTTTCTTGTCCATTCTAACAATTTACTTTCACCTGCATTGTAAATGAAAATGTTTCTTGAGGATCATTTCAATTAAATAGTTTCCAGACAAATGAAAAATAAGTATATTGGTAATCAAGCAGATAAATTAATGCAGTGGTACTTCAACATTTACAAATATGTATTGAAGAAATCGAAAAATTAAATGCCAACAAGTGTATTATCATATTCTTTGGCTAGAATGACTTCCCTTGTAACTTTTACATTGGCAACACCCCCGTAAAAGTTGAGCCCATAGCAAGGGATCTGGAAACCTTTGTCAGCAATGAACTGTCCTTTGATCATCACATATTCCACTATTGCAAGACATCCTTTTATATTGCACAGCTTATATCTAAAGACATTTGTCCCTTCTACAGTTGTAATTGTTCAACTGTAATTGTCACTTATTAGGTCAATCATTGAGTGGAATGCCCCTTTCAGTATCTACTGGTTCAAACACTTGTCATAACTGGAACAACCACAGTGCTTTCTAACTACAAAAATCAAGGACCTAAAATTGTAAAAACTGTGCAGGTCATCTCAAATCCTATGGTGAAATGACCTCTGCTTTGCATATAGAGCTTTACCAGACCCTTTTTCTGTCAGACCTTTAACACATTCGCAAGTCCAATGGTATCATGAACACCCACTCAGGGGATTTCAATCTCTTTTGCAAAATAAATAGAGTATTGGAGGGATAGGTTTCTATCACAAAGCATGCTGCTTGTATAGAAACATCTTCTACTTCATATAAAACAAAGTACTTTTCTCACAGTATTCAAATGTAATTTGGGTGAACATATGAGTAACTGCAAATTCACCCCAAATTTAGCACCTGTGTCCCTCATGGATGTGGAAACATGTAAACATTCCAGCATATCCTTGTTTGCCCTATCTCGGGGTTATTTGTATTTGAAATATAAGGGCTAAGAACCGCCGTAGGAATGTAAGATTAGGCTTCTTAAGATCCCCACAGATTAATAACCTGGGGTACCTATGAACCAATGAGCCTAAAACAGCTACCTAATAAATATTTTATACATTTTCTTTTTAATTTATCAACATTTATTTTAACTTTTATGGAGATGTCAAGGAAACAGAGGAAAATAAAGGAGGGGGGTAACAGGAATATAACCTGGATTCAAACAGCAAAAAACAAAGGAATGAACAAGGAAAGAAAAGAGGGAGAATTACCCACAGTCCATTGCTTACCATTCTGTGCTTCGTTCAGGTATGCAGAAGTAGTATACACAACTATCACAGAGTGTGCTGCATAATGCCCTCATGAATAAAAAGATGGCACACTATTCAGGGAAATCCCATGGTACAGCATTTAGGGAAGTCACGTGACACATCATTTAGGGAAGTCACATGACACACAATTAAGGGAAGTCACAGTCCCATGCAGCCCTCATCATCTTTATGGCAGTCTGATATTGTTTTTTATCAGAAATACCTTTACAGTTACTCCAAGCAGAGTACCAAACCAGGGAGTTTAACCTGTTTCTAATTTTCATTATTACTTTTTGTTCCCAAAGTAAATAAGCTCCAACAAAATAAACTATTGAAAGGGACGTTGCGTCTGAAGCCTGAACTAAAACATTATTATAAAATCCTTTTCTTCCCCACCCTAACCAAAGTTAAGGTAAGTTGTGGGAATGCGTTAAGACACATTGCCAGGACTACAAAGCAGAATTTATGTACCAACAACAAACATGCAAGGACATAGGTAGGAATGGAAGACCCCTCTGGTATGAAGAAGGAAAGATTCAAATATTTGCAAGCAAACGTTCCAGTATAACTGGATGAATTAAACTGTACCAAAGATTGTGAAAATGACACCTTTGTTTACTTCTGATAATGATGTATTCACTACCTGCTGCACATGGTATCAGAGCCATAGAAGGGGAAAGGTAATTGATGCTCCTTTACTATTTTATAGCATATGACTTTGTGGGACTATGTACAGGAATCATTTGCCAAAACTCTAACAAGTAGCAAATGAGAGTGGGGGGTGGGGGCAAATGCATATTTCTGACTCTGCCTGGCCCCTCAGTAGATGAAACCTGAAGATCAACAGTAGCTCAACCTGTGACAAAACTTTGAAGCATGCTGTTGATTCCTAATACAGAAATGGTTGTTTCCCTTTAGTCATCTATCTCCCTGTTCCAAGTGGACCCACTCATATAACGGTCTGTTCTTGTGAGGGTCCATAAAGTCCCAGATAACCCTAATAAGTTCAAGAAGTATTCTCCATGAAACAAAAGTCATATCTTCTTATCCACCTGCAAAATATATTCCAGCACTTACTCTCTAACCTTGAAACAGGAAGGAACCAGCAAGTGCTGTTTCACCAAGGTGACAGAGGTAGTACTCCAAGGTTACCCTCCCACAAATTAATCCTACCATGGATTGCAATAACATTTTACTATTTTTCAGTCTAAGAAATAAGAATCATTTTGTAGAGAAAACAAATATTTAATTTCACAGCCTGGAGATACAGCTGCAAGCAGTAAATATCCTGCACCCAGTAGTGGGCTCAGAAAACATTAAAAGGCAGGTAGATAATTTTCCTTTCTTTCTTTTTATCACAATTAATCAGAATAGCATGCAAAAGATATAAAACCTGTGGGAAAAGACTAGTCTGTATAAAGGAGAGCTTCTGCTTTGGCATCAGCCATCTGGCCTCTCAGTGAGTCATTTCTTAGTCTGTATCTTTGACAGTTTCTTGTTTTTTAACCAAATTAACTAATTTAATATTTGATGAGATCTATACCACCAGGCATTTTCTACCCTTCTCCTCCCAAATAAATTGGGGTTTGTCCATATCAGAACTTTCCTATTTCCACCGTCAAAACCCTATAATATTGAGAGCTTAGTAAGGACATTCTTAAGCAATATGGAAGCAATATGGAAATTCTTCTTTTCTTCCCAGATACACACAAAGATGATGTCCAGCATATGTGGCTACTCATATTTAACTTGCAGTAATGAGATAGGACACCAGAAGACGCACATTATCTGGCTCTCTGTATCTTAAGTTATGAAAACATCTGGAGTGATTCACATGGATATTCAAGCCTTTAATGTCAGCAATTTGCATTCAACTTCCCTATTTGTATACCTAAATATGTACATTTCCCCAACCCTATCCCCAGGCACACTTTTCATTGGATTCTTATACTACCAGCCTATTCCTTACAAGACGCTCCCTTAAACTACCCAGATTCCTCTATATGTTCACCCCTATAATACTCTTACTTCCCCTATGCAGCAACATTAAACCTAACCCTGGACCATCGGTTTCATCTTGTGTCTTAATTAGTGCCTAAAGTATCAAGACAAAATGGGACCAGCTAAATAGCTTTTTCACTCTCCACCACCATGACCTCTTAACTATAACATAATCTTGGCTGAACCCATTGATCCCTCCAGCCACCATTTCTTCCCTGGCTGCAACTATCATAGTTATGGGACACCTGGTTCTAGACCTGGTAGTAGAACACTCCTGATTTTTAAATATAATGTAAATGCCCAACTCTTAACTCAGAGCATCCCTGCCTCAGACTTTCTTCCTAACTGGCTACTTCTCCGTGTGCCATCCTGTAACAAGTCTCCTATTCAGCTTGATTTCCCTTACCTTTCTCCTCCCACCTCATTAGCCAAATTCAAAAGCCTTCTACTTGAAATTATCTCAGCACTAAAAAATCTCAAAAACTTCATCCTAGTAGGGGACTTCAGTCTCAACCCTCTTGGCCCTAATCAAAACAATATGTTGGAAATCTTTAATAACTCCAAAACACTCACACAACTGGTCATTGAACCTACCAAACAAAACTCTAAGTCCTCTCATTACCCACTTCTCGATCTTATTCTTACTAATAATCCTAACATTATTTCACAAATTCTCATTCACTCCCCTTCCTACAGTGACCATTGTCCAATCAGCTTCAACATCTCTCACCCCATAAAAAAATTCCTTTCTCCCTCATACCATTCTGGAGCAAATCCCAGTCCAACATTTTCAAACTAAACATAATTCTATCCTCATTAGACTGGTGCTATGTTCTTTCTTCTACTGACCCTAACCACTGCAGCATTCTCCTCACATAAATTCTCACTAATCTCCAGGACTCAGTCCTTCCTAAAGTCACATGACTCTATAAACTCACTAAAACAACTAGTTCATGTACGAACTCAAATGCCTCCTTAGTTTCATTGACAGTGTCTTGCATACTTGGTAACACAACCAGGCTTCAACCTCCAGGCAATGTTATAGTAAGCTAAGAAATATAGCTAAATAAGCAGTCAAGTGACATAAAAGTCACATTATAGAAAAGCATCAGTTATCCCTTCTCAACTCACTTAAAATATTCTGGGCAGAAGGGAACTGCATGGCAGATAGTACTAATCCTGCTAGCACCTAGTCCACCTTATCTCACCTCAAAGACGCTGATTTCAGTCTCCACTTCAGTACACATCCCATCCCTGATTACATTAATAACCCCACTTCTCCCTCTAACCTCTCTGCTCCACATCCCTACTTTCTATTTCAGAGCAATAAAAGCTGAACATGTAGTACCATTACTTAAAGAACTAAAATGTGACTCACCTGCTGGTCCTGACAATCTTCTTCCATGGTTATTCTTATGTATGGACTTCATAGTGTCCCCTCCTTTCACATTTATAATCTCTGCCTAAGACAAAATATCATACCTGATATCTGGAAAACTGCCATTGTTAAACTCCCTCCCGTATAAAAACTAACCAAACTCATACCACTGACTTCCACCCCATCGCTGTTCTTTTCATACTTAGTAAAACCCTTGAAAAATTATTTTAAAATCAACTCACTTATTACATCTCCCAATATCATTTACTATCATCAAAGCAGTATGGCGTTTAGGCTGGTAGGAGCACTTCTACTGCACTATGGACACTTACTGATAACATCCTCCTGATTGTGGACAAAGAACTTCTCACCACAGCTTTTTATCTGGTTGACCATAACATTCTATTAGATCACCTGACTGAAACTGGAATTAGCACAGATACAGCTTCCTGGTTTAAAAATGATTTTCCAGTCAGTATTTCTCTGTTCATTTTCAGAACACCCTCTCTGCATCCACCCCTCTCCTTAAAGGAGTCCTCAGTGCTCCATTCTTGCTCCCCTTCTTTTTTCCATTTTCATTAACAAACTACCACTTGACCTCCTTCACCTCTCTCTCTCTCTCTCTCTCTTACTTTATGGAGAAAACATAGTCTTATTGCATTCAAACCTGACCTCTTTGACAGTACAACAACTCCAAGTTGACTACCTTTCTCTTATCAAATGACTTAATAACAATTCTGAACACTTCCACAATTAAAACAATACCATTTGGCACCTTCCCAAAATGTTAGAAAAAAACTGTCAATCAGTTTTTTATCCATGACCATCTTGACAACTCTATTGATCAAGTCATTTTCTTCAAGTACTTTGGTATGTGGCCTGATCCCAAACATTCATTTTCATCTAGAACAAATACAGAAGAAAATACATTCCCTCCTATTTTGGTCTTATAAAATGCCCCCCCTTTCTCTCAGGACCAACCAGGAATGCCATAGGCAAAGACATTCTACTAGAACTTGAATATGGTCATCCACTGGTTGCAGCAGCATTCAAGAAAAAACTCTTCCATCATCCAAACCATAAGCAACTCTATCGGTCATTTCATTATCCTCTCTCCTAGAAATGAGCATCATTGTATCATTCTTAATACAGCCAACTGGCTCCCTGTCCAACAATGTGACATCCAGCTTATTGGGTCCCAACTCAACAAGCTGCTCCAAGAACATTCCTGTCCTTCTCTTGCCTACAACCTCTTCAGCTGCCCCCCTGTTACAATCTAAGAAATCTTAACCATTCTGATCCATTTCTTCAAAGTCCCAGAACCAGATTTCATTACACTAACCATGCCTTCTCCATTCTAAGCCCTAAACACTGGGAACCCCTCCCCAAAAATCTTAATGACCTCACTTCATACGCATCATTTCATTCTCAGCTTAAAGATCATTTCAAGTATGAGTCAATTTGCAAATGCTTTCCCTCTGGACATATCACCTAACCCCCCCCTTCAACAGTCGAGCACCTTTGTCTTCCTCACATTATTTTCCTATACTGATATGTAACATCTCTTCCACTATATATTGAATATAGCTACTTTCTGTGTGCTGTTACCTTCATTTTGCTATCGTTTACACTTTGTTCTCTATCCCTTCACTCTCACTCTCTTCTTCTTCTTCCCTCCATACTCTAACTATTGTCTGCTGTACCGTGTATATTACTTTTACTGTTACTGATTCATTGCTATCTTCTCTCAACATTTTGTTTGTATTCATAATATGTCTTGTTAACTTGCTTGTCTACTCTAATTTTTATTTGCCCAGAGTGAGACTGAAATAGGTCCATTTGAATCAGTGTTCTACCTTTACCAAGTTGAATGAATGAATAAATAAATAAATAAATAAATAAATATAATTTTTATTACAGTATTCATAAATAATATGTACATGATTTTTTTTTTTCAAAACAGCTATCCAGTGACTCAGATAAGAACTTAAATTACCAAAAAATCCTCTTATAATATATATATATATATATATATATATATATATATATATATATATATATATATATATATATATATTTATATGTATTTATATATATAATAATTATTTTATTTTTATTTTATTTGCTTTTATTTTTATAAATACTTTTTTTATTTTATTTTTAAAAAACATTTTTTATTTTATTTTTATTTTATTTTATTTTTTTTATTTTTATTATGTGTTGTCAAAATATGTCCATGTCATCCAAGTGTAGCACATCACTAAATACTCCAAAGCACAGTGGGTAAGCCAGCCCCGGTGGATCAGCATGCCCCTGCACCACTTGCTCCAGCACTGATGCCCAGCTTGTCTGGGAGCCAACCTGGCAGCACTGCCTCTGCTGCCACTGCACAACCTAGACCCTCAGGTAGCCCTGCCCCCGAGTATTGTCCAGCAGTAATGGAGGTGGTGATTTCATCACCCTCAGTGAGTTGCCAGGAATGGTGCATAGAGTGGTCCATTGCATCATTGCTATATGCCTATGCTGGATGAAGAAACCACTCTCCCTCATGTGCTGAAGGGGGAGGAGGAGACATCAAGTACTCCAGCCACCTGTGGAGTAAGGTGATGGTGATGATAGTCCAGTGGTTGAGGACTCAATTCTTACTGTCTGCAATCTTGATGGCCATGTTGTTCCCATCCTATCCCCAATCATGGTGTTCCCCAACCTTTTGTGTCCTTCACCTTCCCTGTTTCGCCTTGTCTTGTTAGTCTGCAATTGCTTCCTCAACTACCCAACTTACCTGACACAAACATACCTATGTCCCTTACACAAAATTCCTCTATCTCTCAAATAAAAAAATAAATGGGCACCTATCCCACAAAAAAAAAATCACCCCATACATAGCTCTCCATTTTAAACATGTGTCTTCTTGACACACTTGATTTGGACCTATTGGCTATACAACATGATTGCATTGTGGTCACTCATCTCTATTTAAGGTTCTCTAGAAAGGTGGCTTTCCAAATCCAGTTAATGTTCAGCACATATTTTCAGTTTACACCGTTAAAGAAATGAATAGCTATGGTTCTTTCCCACCTCCCTCCTGCACATTCCTGTCCTGCTTTCCCTTTGCTCTCCCCCCTGCTTGCTCCCCATTTTACCACTTTCCAATCTACCCTATTTTGACAACTTTAATTTGCTCAAAAAATAGAATCACACACAGCACATACAAGTATCTGAAAAGCAATGAATTCCTTCACTTTGTGGGTACTATGTTTGTGATGAGGTGTGCATCACACCAATGCACAGCAATGGTGAGCAGTGGCAAAATGCTGAGGTTACCTCCATGCAATGCCACTTAACTCCACTGCTGTATGCCAACACACAGCAACACATGTACTATAAAGAATTCATGTAATTGCCTTAACAGTGTTTATGTAAAAGTATTTAAAAGTATTAGCTACACCTAGATCCGAACCCAGTACCATCTGGGCCCAAAAAGAAATGTATCAGTGCAATAAAACATCTTGCCACAGAGTCAGTTAACTAGCAGTTGTGTTTCATAGACACAATATTAAATGTCAGACTTCAGCAATGCATCTTGCTTTTGTGAACTGCTTAGCTATGTGCAAACATGTGTATTTTGCAGGTGTATAAACTTTGCCAACCATAGCGCAAACTCACTATTTGCCACAGTATGGAAAAGTAAATAATGTTATGTATGACTGCTGTTTACTGTCTATTTCCTGTCTATGACATGAAATTAGATGTGGAAACATAACAAACTGAAGGTCCTGTCTAATAATATGTCACATATTTACAATACAGCCATGGGCTGCCCCTCCCCCAAGCACTGCAACCCTGGTGTCTCAGTATTTTTCCACACATATATCACCTACACTGCAGAAAGTAAAATCAAATGTGTGATATGCAATGCACATCAATCTGGTAGCATGCAGACCTGCAACTGTTGACCCATGAGCCTAAAAAGCCTCATCTGCAAGGCTAGGGAAGGAATCCGGATGGAACTTTTCCACAGGGACATAGCTGACCTTCAACACACTTGACCCAACCCATTTCATATTTGTCAAGGGTAGATCTTGCTTATTAAACCTTGTGGACTTCTTTGATACTCACCCCCAAAAACCTGGATGAGGGATAACAGGACATACTACCTATGTTGAGTTATTTAAGGCCTTTGACACAATCACCCATTTATGTCTCATAATGAAGATCTCCCATCCTAGAGGAATGGTGTGGATGCAAGGAGTAGAGATGGCGAAGGTGGATGAGGTTAAATACTTGGGGTCAATAGTTCAGAGTAACGGTGAGTGTGGAAGAGAGGTGAAGAAGAGAGTACATGCAGGATGGAGTGGGTGGAGAAGAGTGTCAAGAGTGATTTGTGGCAGATGAGTACCTGTAAGAGTGAAAGGGAAGGTCTACAAGAGGGTAGTGAGACCAGCTATGTTATATGGGTTGGAAACAGTGGCATTGACAAAAAGGCAGGAGTTTGAGCTGGATGTGACAGAGTTAAAGATGTTAAGATTTGCACTGGGTATGATGAGGTTGGACAGGATTAGGAATAAGTATATTAGAGGGTCAGCCCAGGTTGGAAGGTATGGAGACAAAGCCAGAGAGGCAAGATTACGTTGGTTTGGACATGTGCTGAGGAGGGATGCTGAGTATATTGGGAAAAAGATGCTAAGGATGAAGCTACCAGGTAATAGGAAAAGAGGATGGCCTAAGATAAGATTTATGGATGTGGTAAGAGAGGACATGCAGGTGGTTGGTGTGACAGAGCAAGATGCAGAGGACAGGAAGAAATTAAAACAGGTGATCCACTGTGGCGACCCCTAACGGGAACAGACGAAAGAAGATGATGATGAATGAATATCTCCCATTTGGGAATTAAGCCATACATTACTAGATGGATAGCCAGTTAGCACACCAACAGAACCCACACTCTCAAAGTTGGGGATTGCACCTCCACCACTAGCCCACATACCAGTGGAATACCGCAAGAATCTGTGCTGGACACTCAACTGTTTGAAAGCTATTTCTCTGAAGCCCAGGCAGTGGTAGTTGGTTTGTGGGTTGCCAGGTTTGCAGAAGACTGTTAACTGGACGCACTCATATATTGTCCCCCAGTCATGGTAACATACTACAGAAGGGGCTGACACAGAAAATGATTGGTGGCAAGCTCATGGACTGAACCTAAAAAGAAAAAAATGCCTCATTGTTCTCTTTGGCGATGAAGTACCCCTGCTAATTATGATATACATAGCACCCCTCTAAGCTCAAACACAGTGTTGTGAGACTTGGGAACACATGTTGATAACAATCTACATTTTCATCACTATGTGACCATAATGGTGAGACACATTCTGCATTGCACACCTCATATATATGGACATCACATCCAAGACTAGGGAGGTCATATGTCTGCTGTACGCTACCCTTATCAGACCACTAATTGAGTACAATGCTCTCTTCTGTCTGTATCTCACAAGGCACCATTAGTGACTGGAGAATAAACAGAGGTTTGTGACTGGGAGAATCCAGGTCCTACAAACATGACATATGTGGAAAGACTGAAAGACCCTGTCACTGTACTCAGTATCATGTAGGCTGCTGAGAGGAGATCTATGCCTGGCCTACAGAGCAGTCTCAGACCCTACCCTACTGGAAATCCTGGACATCTGCAAGTCAAATGGGGCAAGAATAACTTGCTCCAGGGTTCTCGACCTACTCTGTGATATAAACAGAACATGCTGGGGAGACAGATATGTCAAAGGCAAAAATATTCTGTTGGGTATAGTCGCAGCTTAACAAACACCAAGGATATCAATAAAAAACAGAGAAACTGCAACCTTTATGGCAATACTCAGTAAAAACAGTAACTTCATTGGCAAAACAATGAGGCAAAGCAAAGACTCCATATTCTTTCAGATATATCCCCAGCAATTGACACTCCGCTGTAATAGGCTCTCACTGCATGTGAAGCAGTGCTCCTCAATGACCCTGTTCAAGCATGGTTTACTATCAGAAGGTTGAAATTCATATGGTCTAACGTTCATTTGATCGACTCATATGGTCAACACATGAATATTAAGTAGTTCATTTGGTCAACAGGAAGTGCATCGAAATTACCTGTCGACATTATGTTGACAGCAGGGCAAGGATATACCCTTGTCAGCACTGTTGTGTGATCTTGGACTTGTAATATATAAGTAGCAAGGGGTGTGGGGGCACAGGGGGGGCACAGCATCCCCCACAAAAACACTACTGTCAGCGCTGCAAGTGTTTTTCAACCATTTAAACTTTTACATTTTTTTTCAGTATTTTGAACGTTTGGCTAATGACTTTTGATGTTATGACCATCAACTATGTGGATTTCAACATTTTGAAAGTAAACCATTCACGCACAATCTTGACAACTGGTTGGGTGATTGTAAAGTCACTTCTGGGGTGGCATGTATGTCCCTCATGAACAGAACCACTTGGTGCTGCTCACAAAAGCACTGTGCTAACAATGAACATCTAAGTATGCTGAATAAAGGTAGTTGTGTTTCTACACAGCTAGGCTTGTAAACACACTAGGGCCATTAGGCTAGTAGCTTCCTATCAAGCTATGAAGCTACGAACTTATGCAGGCCTCCTAACATCTTGTCTCCCACATAGCCTGCTGGTGTCATCTACTATAAGTTGACCCACACGCTTATAAAAGTCAAACTTGTGCCATGGTGCTTGTGTAAAGTACTGAGTTCTGTAGTCTGTGTACTTAGATAGGTAGG